>NW_020664445.1:3767419-3769427 GCF_002925995.2 Terrapene triunguis | reverse complement strand
ACAGACGTATTGGAGCATGAGCTTTCGTGGGTGAATACCCACTTCTTTGGATGCATCCGAAGAAGTGGGTATTCACCCACGAAAGCTCATGCTCCAATACGTCTGTTAGTCTATAAGGTGCCACAGGACTCTTTGCTGCTTTTACAGATCCCGACTAACACGGCTACCCCTTTGATATCTGAAAACTCATGATTTGTTGATCTTTATTGTCATGGTAAAATATATGTGGCAACATTGCATGTAAAGTGATAAGATTCTGCTATATGATATTACGAAGACATATTTCAAATCTGGGAAAGTAGCCACAAAGCAATTCCTCAGAGACAAAAGGCAAAGTGACGTCTCAGCCAGGTGTCAATGAAATCAAATGGACCATCATCTGGGAAAGCAGCCATTTTTGGGCAGGAAAAAGGGTGTGAGCAAGAAATTTACATCTTGGAAAAGAAACAGCTGGACGTTCCCATCCCTACAGACTTCCTGTCTCCTGAACCCCAGCTGGAGATGATTCTCCAAGAAAAGGAAGGGATAAGAATGGGGACAGATGCCCTCAAAGATGTCTCCCTTCATCTCTAGTAATGGCACTGACAACACTTGAAGGACGAAGGAAGCATCACTGGACTGGGGAGAGATCCTGGCTGAGAGGAATTCAGCCAGCAAGGCTGGTATAACAGGTGAGGAGAGAGACTTTTGCTTTGAATTCACTTAGCTTGTTAAGTTGGGTGTTAGTTTGTGTTTTACCTTTTATTTCCTTATAATCAATTTTGACTTTCATGCCTCATTACTTGTAATTGCTTAACATCTCTTTTTCTGTCGTTAATACATTTGTTTTACTGTTTCATCTAAACCAGTGTGCGTGGATTGAAGTGCTTGGGAAACTCCATGTGAGGTAACAGGATTTGTGCAAATCATTTTCTATTAATAAAATGACGGACTTTATATGAGCTTGTGTTGTGCAGGAGGGCGCTGGGCAGTACAAGATGCACATTTCTGGGGGAAAATCTGGGACTGGGAGTTTTCTGCTGTTGCCCTGCAGTACAATCCAAGAGTGGCTGGCCATGGGACTCATACAGTATAGCTGGGAGTAATTTACATGCTGGAGGCTGTGTGTGGGCAGACCAGGAGTGGTTGTTCTCTCGGCCAGGCAGTGTAAAAAGCACCCCAGGTTGGAGAACTGAGGATGCAGTTTAACAGTCCAGATTGTACCCTGGGTAATGTCACACAGGGGCCTAGGCTAGAAGATCCCAGTGCAGGAGTGGGGCCATAATTTGCACTAATCAGCTTGTGGTAAAGACAGCACAAAATAGAAGATCATATTGATACATGAAGTCTACAGCAGTATAACAGCAGAACTCACAGTTAGGGCCTGCTCCTGCTCCACTGAAATCAATGGGAGCTTTGCCATTAGCTTCACCCAGAGCCAGACTAGGGCCTTAGGTCCCAGTTTAACAAAGCACTTAAGCACATGCTTAAAGCTAAGCACAGGCTTAAGTGCTTTGCTGAAGTGGGATGTTAGGATCTGTTCCAAAACCTAACACCACCAATTGAGGGTCTCCCATTAACCCCAATGGGCTTTGGATTAGGCCCTTCATGTAGAGCAGGGGTCGGCAATCTTTCAGAAGTTGTGTGCCGAGTCTTCACTTATTCACTTTAATTTAAGGTTTCACGTGCCAGTAATACATTTTAACGTTTTTTAGAAGGTCTCTCTCTATAAGTCTATATTATATAACTAAACTATTGTTGTATGTAAAGTAAACAAGGTTTTCAAAATGTTTAAGAAGCTTAATTTAAAATCAAATTAAAATGCTGATCTTACGCCGCCGGCCCACTCAGCCCGCTGCTGGTCTGGGGTTCCATTCACCTAGTTTGGCAGCGGGCTGAGCGGGGCTTGCGGGACCCTGGCTGGCAAGGGGCCGGCAGCCGGGACCCAAGACCGGCAGCGGGCTGAGCGGGTCCGACAGCTGGGACCCCAGACCGGGAGTGCAGGTGGGAATGTGGGGGGGGGGGGGGG
>NW_020664445.1:3698955-3767319 GCF_002925995.2 Terrapene triunguis | reverse complement strand
GGGGGGGGGGGTGCAGGAGCTCCCGTTTGGTGCTCAGGGTGGGGGTGAGGATGTGGGGGGGTGCAAGAGTCAGGGCATGGAAGGGGGGGGGCTGGGTATGTGTGGGGGGTGCAAGAGTCAGAACGGGGGTGTGTGAGGGGTGCTGGGTCAGGGCAGAGGGCTGGGTGTGTGTGAGGGGGTGCAGGGGTCAGGGCAGAGGGCTGGGTGTGTGTGTGAGGGGGTGCAGGGGTCAGGGCAGAAGGCTGGGTGTGTGTGTGAGGGGGGTCAGGGCAGAGGGCTGGGTGTGGGGGGTGTTCAGGGGGTCAGGGCAGAGGGCTGGAGGGGATATGCCCCATCCCCACCTCTTCTCCCAGGGCCCCGTGCCCACCTCTTCTCTGCCTCCTCCTCGGAGCAGCGAGCATGCTGTGGCTCCGCTCCCCCTCCCCCTCGCAAGGGCGATCAGCTGATCGGCGGCAGGGAGAGGGAGTGGGAATGGGAGGGGCAGGGAAGCACCACGCTGGGGGAAGAAGCGGGGGAGGGGGAAGCTTTGCTGCCGGCAAGACCAAGCTTCTGCCTCCTGCCCCCGCAGGAGAGAACGGTGGGCGGGGGGGCTGAGTGGGGCCGGGACCGCGGCAGGGTGCCATTAAAAATCGGCTTGCGTGCCGTCTTTGGCACGTGTGCCGCAGGTTGCCGACCCCGATGTAGAGTTTGGACCTGAGGAATTAACAGGCTATCTGCAGTAATTATTGGCTCTTTGTGAAATACCAAATGCAGCAGCAATACTTACACCGCAATCTCTACTAGGCTTACAATATTTGTACTGTAAAGGCAATTTCACAGCTGTCTGACATATCCACATCTCATGCATATTTAAAGCAATTATAAATATTTCTTGTGCTCAAAAACTCCTCCAAATCATTGCATTATTAATTATATATAGTTTCTCCTTACATCCTCTCTTACCCAGGATGACTTTTCAAGTGTTATGTGGTTCATTCGCAAAACTATGGGCAAGACTCAATGACCTTAACTACTACTAATTTGGTGGAATGAAATGGACAGCTTAATCTTGAGCTGTCAAAGCAGCTAAATATTGTGCAAATCAATGACCTGATCCAGCAGTTTCCCTATGAAGGGAACCCCCATTGCAGGCACAGCAGCGTCCCTGGACGTTTTCTAACAATGCTATCTATGCTTTTGTCATATCCTGGTTACTGTGCAAAGATGGTGTTCTGGTGACAGTGCGTTACTCTATCATTTGCCTTACAGTTCAGTTCCAATCTCTGTTATCAACAAGTTGTTATTGGTCATAAAATTAATGTACCGGTTTCTTTGTAGGAGACTTTGCTTGGATTGATGCCCATGGGTACAATCTCTTCAAATACGCCAACTCGAAGGTCTGGGAAACAGTGAGCTCCTCCAGCACTGCTCTGGGAAATTAAAAATGAGGTCATGCCACCACATTAAAGACACACCAACAGATGAACAGATCCCTTGCTGAAACTCCACTGTATTTTGAGTTTCTAAATTCATGTGAGATGTCAATATAAGCAAGTCGCTTTGGGGGACTGGATGGCATGGGGGATTGGTGATGGCTTCTCCCCTTTCATGGTTGCCTCTCTGAATCCACCAGAGAGTGGTGGTGGTTCCAGTCCAGTTCCCAGTGGACAGTTATTCAAATCACTTTAAAAAAGTCAACTGGCCACTAATGGAGAGATGCCAAGGGCTGAGTGGGCCAGGGACACGGAGCCAGCCACTCTCTGCTAGCAGTGGTTCCTCTTGGGCAGGAACAAGACCTGTTAGCAGGCAGTATGGGGAGGCCTGCCCTGCCACTGAATGTGCGAAGTCTATTTTGCTGATTAAAGAAAGGTTTCGTTATCTGAGGCTGGCAAGCTGGGACCATTCACCAACGCTAAATTCACGTCAAATTTAAAAGAATAAATAAAATTCCCTTCTGATCTCTGGCTCTGCTGGTGTCTGTGTGGTTTATTGCGATCTCCAGTCAGAATGATCCCTGACACAGAACACCGTTTGTCCTGGTGTGACTGTATGTAATGGCAATCTGCAGTGATCCATAAGGCTCGCTGGACCCTAATGTAATGCATGAGGGACTAGCCAGATTCAGGGTTTTACTAACAGCAACGTGTATGCAGGAGGAGCTCTGTGTGGGCAGGTGTGAGAACATGCCAATTGCACATGCTGGTGTTTGAGCTGGGAGAATGTGATGCAGGAGTGCACATGTGCAACTTCGCACATACACAGGTGAAGGCTTTGCTAGGGTCCTAATGAAAAAAGATTAAATCAGCACTAGAATTTTATAAAGGACTTTTAGTTTAATGATGCTCAATGATTCCATCTGATTATCTTATTTACAACAAACAAAAGTTTTCTCACTGGAGACAAAACTATCCACAGGACAGTAAATAATAATGAAACAAAACCATTTATCCCCAAATAAACTGTTCCTTGGGCCAATACTGCAGGAGCTGAATTCCTTGGGTTCAATGTGGATTTTTAGTGCAGTAACATTTATTTCTAAAAGAAATTCTGAGGATGAAAACAAACATTTGAGTAAATAATAACTGTATGTGGGTCCCTTTCTCTTACCTTGAAATCCTCTCTGCACAAAATCGTTTTGAACAGAGGGTGGGAAAGCATTGCCTCTATATAAAGACTGGTAGCTACTTTGCTTCCACCAACTGTCCCATTAATGCCTTCTGAAGCAATGCGCACCTAGAAGCCAGAAAGGAAAGCTAGATTAAGATCTAGTCATAATGCAAACCAATCAAAATGAAATTAATGAACCAGGACCAGCTGGGAATGAGAGGAGAGTTGTAGAAAAGTGTTCAGGAAAAGAGAAAAAGTGGGGGGAAAACTATAGTGATCCTGAATGAGAGGAGAAGTGCAGCAAAAGAAACTGCAAGAGGTAGGAATTGTTCTATGGCCGGTTTTGCTCTGTACTCATAAAAAGGATAATGAGGAAGGCAGAAAACCTTGTGCAGGAGCAGAAAAAACAATTACAAGGAAGGGGCAAATTCTGCAGTAATTAGTCAGACAGAACCTCCAATGGGAGTTTTAACTGAGTGAGGACTGTGGTATTAGTCCCAATAAAGCAGGTAGAAAGAAAGGGTGAAAGTGCCCGTGTTACAATGAAATCTCTCCAACTCAGATTATAGCTAGACCAATAGAGAATTTTTTTTTAAAGTGAAGACAATCTCAGAACGGATGGAAGCAAATTTTGACTAAATCAAGAGCGAGAGGAAAAGTATGCAGCTGACAAGGGCAAATGTAATGCCTGTCTTTGAGAAGGAAGGACTGAGAAACTACCAAGTAAAATATATGAGCAAAGAAGGGGAAATGAATGTGTCAGGGCATTTCACTGTGGTATCTAGGAGCTGCATAAAAAAACCAGCAAGAATATAAAGGTGCTTTTTCTCTTTCCTCCTGGATAGAGGAGCATGACTTTGTCTATGAAGGGCTTTGAGGTTTATTCGGTTTTAAACACCATCAGTTCTGTGAAGCATTTCATAGGCCAGACATAGGCTGGTTTGTGAGCTCAGAATACTGTGCTGTTCTGGTCCCCAACCCCTAAGGATACAGAAAAGCTAAAGAAAATACAAAGAGGGGCAACAAAAATTATGCACAGAGTGGGGATGAGAGACAGAATGACAGACTGAGATAAAAGGACATACAGTAGAATCTCAGCTACGAACACCTCGGGAATGGAGGTTGTTCGTAACTCTGAAATGTTCGTAACGCTGAACAAAATGTTATGGTTGTTCTTTCAAAAGTTTACAACTGAACATTGGCTTAATACAGCGTTGAAACTTTACTATGCAGAAGAAAAGTGCTGCTTTTAACCTTACTTTAAATGAAACAAGCACAGAAACAGTTTCCTTACCTTGTCAAATCTTTTTTTAGCTTTCCCTTTGGTAGTTTACATTTAGCAAAGTACTGTACTGTATTTGCTTTTTTTTTTTTTGTCTCTGCTGCTGCCTGATTGCTTACTTCTGGTTCCAAATGAGGTGTGTGGTTGGCTGGTCAGTTCGTAACTCTGGTGTTCATAACTCTGAGGTTCTACTGTAGTCCATCAAAAAAGTGTCAGGGGTTACGGACCCGTTCATGAATAATTTCAAGGGAGCTAGACTACAAATGTCTGAAAAGGAACTATTTGTACTCTAGGAAGATAGTAGGACAAGAAGCAAAGATCTGAAGCTAAGGAAGGAAAAGTTTAGGGTAGGCACTGGGGAAAAAGACTGTAGGAGCAATGGAGCAGCAGAACAGAGTAGCAAGGCAGGTAGTCAGGGCACCATCACTGCAGATGTTTAGGAAAGGCTGGAGATGTTCATGGTGTTATGTACTGTCGTATAGTGACTAATCCTACACAATGCAGGGAATCAGGCTGGATGAGCCAAACCCCACCCAGACTTGGAAGGGTTAAATGTGCTGCTGTGAACTAAATCAGTCCCACCTGTTGCACTGGTCGGACGGGAAGGGCTGAAGCAGGGAGAGGAACACAGATGGACGCCCTTCATGTGGTGAGAAAAGCTGGGCTAGGACTGATGGAACCACCCTGGCACAGGACTATTTGGAGGTACCTGGGACCTGGCAGGGCGTGTCTCACCTGAAGGGGCAGTACAGCGCTTGAGAGCTGAGCGCAGAGGGTGGATGGATGAGTAACTTTAAAGGGGCTGAGAACTCTCCTTTATTTTGTGGTTGTGACTCTGGACTCTGCTAGCCCAGAAGGGGATTGAGCTTTTGTAGCGACCTGGCTGGAGGGCTGAGACACAAACCACCAGAGTAGGCAGGAAACAGTAGTTGAAGAAACTGAGGTAGAGGCCGGCCTGCAGTACCATGCCTCAGCATGAGGTGATGGACTGGGGCCCCTAATGTCTGTGAAGTTGTGAGCCACAAAACCATGCCTGACAAACAATCCTCCCCTTTATGCGGCTCTCCATTGTGCAGTTCGATGTAACTCGTTAAACACTCTGCTCTCTCCCTCCATGCAATAGTGCGATTACAGCCTGGCTCTCCTGGGCCACCGTTTCTCGCTAAACAGAGACAAATATGGGGAGGGGAAACAGCCGCTCCTTAAAGACTTACCTTGCCAGTGAGATGAAGGTGCTGGCACAGAGACCTCTGCCAAGCACAGAGCCTCACTGGGTCTTTCACCTCCCGGTAACAGTAATATAACAGCACTTCTCCCACTCCACTGCCACAAGCACCGCGCAGGAGAACAAATAGGAAGAGTATTTTAGATTCAGCAGCACACAAGACTATGCAGTTAATACTGTGATTGGTGACAGACAGGGAATTCATCCTTAGAGAACTGGACAGTTTCCTCCAGGCTGTTGTCAAAAGGTTTTGTGGGGCTATGTTGTTTGTTTTCATTTACTTCAAGAAGTGGAAATAAGTCAGAGATGGTGCAGATCTCTATATCCCTATACTGGCCTTGCCAATGTTGACAAAAAAACTACCTAGTCCTGCATGGCATTTCATTGCCAGTAGCTCATATCTCATTTGCATTTGAGAACCAGATTTCTTTAAACACATGCAACGCGAGGACTTGTGTTTTCCAGACATGTCAGAGGCTCCTTGAGGACTAAGGCTGAAGTTTGAAAACTAAACTTAAATTTGAATTAGCCAAGTGCAAAAAACATCCACTTTTTTTAAAGGGCCAATCAATCAGGGGCCAAATTCTGAGGTGGTGTAAGCTGGGCTCTTACACTCAGACAAATGGTATAACCCACACGCTGGAGAGCCAGGAGAGGGTGACAGTAGAGGGTAGCTTGCATATTCTCACCCTCTCCTGCTAGCTGCTTTCCTTGAGAGAAGCCTTTTTATGGCCTCTGAGTGTGTGAGTTCCTCCACCCCAGACCTTCTTTGACTCGGTGGGAAAAATACAGAGATGGGGCCTGATTCTCCACCGCCTTGCATGGTGTGCAGTCATTTACACGAGTGTAAAGTGGGGGTGAAATGCTCCCAGATCAGCATGGTGGGGCTTCACACTCCCTTCGCACAGGTCAGAACGGCTGCACAAGGTGAATTTAGTAAGTGGGAATGAGTCCAGGGGCTCTAGGTTACTAGGGGGTCTAGAGGGATCAGACAAAGGTGGGAAGTTGCATCAACTAAGGCCTTGTCATACACAAAAGTTGCAACAGTTTAATTAAAACTAACTTTAAATGGCTGTAGTTAAACTGGTGCAAACAGTGACATGGATGCCTTTGCATTGGCTCACCCCAGGCTTACAGTGAGAAACACAGTTTTCATATTGTTGAGGCAATTTCTTACCTTGTCAGTTCATCAAAACTAATGTGGCTTGTGTCTGGGAGCCTATCAGAGAGCTCCTGGCTGTTACAGGTGGGACCGCTTAGCCTATCTGCCTCGTCTGCAGAAGCTGGGTTACTTGAGGTGCTGGCTTCAGCAGCCAACTGCTTTAGAATCACACCTGTCTGCTGCCGGATGTCACTGGAATGCTGCGTGGCGACGTGTATGTGAATGCCGGTGAGGTCGTTAAAGGTTTGTCTGCAGCATTTCCACCCCAGTCCCGCTCTGCACATAGCTGGAGGGCAGCTAGCTGTGACCTGCACTTCCTTTGCTTTGACAAAGAGGGCAAATGCCTGCAATGCATTACAAACACTGTCAGTTAGGCTTTGGTTTCTTCCTAGATCCTGTCACACGACTCGAGACTGGATGAAGGACAAATCCCAGTGATGTGGTGCTTTTAAACAGGCTGCCCAGTTACTGGGCACGGTGTTAGGGTAAGTACACACCCTGGGATCCCTCAGCAATGCCATTTCTCGTGATGCTGTCGCTCTGCCCTGCCAAGGCTCTTGGTTTCATTAGAAACAGCTGCCACATTAACCAGCTGGAGAGTTATTCTCTGGGCCCAGCCTAGGGTGCCATATTGGGAAGCTTTGCAGTACTAGGCCCCAAACCACGACAGAACCACAAGCACTTCCTCTTCTTTTGGGAACACTGTTCCAGTGCTGCCACAGCACCCTCATCAGTCCCCACAACCTGCACCTGCAGCCCCCCAACAGAACCCCCACTGCCTGCCTCACGGAAACATGCTGCTGCCCAGGACGCTGTCGTGGAACGATATTTCCATGCATTCCAGTGACCTCAGCATTAACACTCCAATTTGTCATATAATCACAGTAAGTGGATACACCAATCAGCAACAACTCGGCAGTTTCCAGCCCCATCGACCCACTGTTGGGGTAATTAAGTCTTATGTTTTAAATATAACCATGCTCTCCTGTTCATGGGCAAGCCCCTCAAGTACCCTGTGGTTCTTGGGACATCACACATTTGGAGGGCGGGTCCCACCATCTTGCCACATCCCTAGAATGTCCCACATCTTCTGCCCCCCACTGACCTCTTGCCTGAGTGCATGCAGCTGCCTACGGCTGAGTCCAGTTAACTCCACTGCCAGGGTGGCTGTGTCTGCCCTCCCTGCTGCCTGGCCCCTGTCTGAGATGTGCACTTCCACCAGCAGCCCCCTGCCTGAGCCCAGGCAGCAAGGGAAACACCTGCTTAGTGGGGTCTCCAGCATCACCCAGAGGAGGGCAGGGAGGTGGGATATGCGGCAGACTGAGGGAGGATGGGAAAGGGGAGAACAGTGGCTTGATAGGGGCTTAGACTGCAGAGGAAAGGGAAGGAGAGTGAGGTGTCACTTCAGGAGTCACAACCCTCTCTGCCTCCTATTTTGGGGGGCTCTGTCACACACGGCCGTTTGGGAAGATGTGTACATAGATATGTGCATGGCGCCACATACTATGTACAATCAGCAACCCCATGTGTCTGAGTAAGGGTAGCAGATGGTATCAGAAGATAGCCTGCAGTGCATGTCCTTGTGTCTGAGCAGAGCTGAGCCGACCGCTGGGAGCCTTAAATATCCCCCCTGTAGCTTCTAAATCAGGGGTTCTCAAACTGGGGGCCAGGACTCCTCTTTGGAACCCCCCTTTCAGGTAGTTGAAAGCAGTTATCAAATCCCCCCTCATTCTTCTCTTCTGCAGACTAAACAATCCCAGTTCCCTCAGCCTCTCCTCATAAGTCAAAAACCTCATTCTTCGCTGTGAGCAGGATTACCGAGGCAGTCTCTGCACACTTAGATTTTCAGCACTGTTCGGTTTTACTGTAGCAGAGCGATGCAATACATTTGGTTTAGCCTTGGAAATCTAGTGAGCATCCTTGCAGGGCATCTTGAAAATTTCCTTTCACATACAAATACCAGTTTTTAGGTACAAAAGTGGGGAATAACATTATTAAAATAAAACGATCCCTTTAATATGTCATATTTCTGTCTGATGAGGAGTGTCTTTCCCACCCATGATTGTTGCATGCAACCCAGTTGTTCGGTGTGGCCGGGTGCTGACTCACAGGCGCAGCACCTCCTGCTGGTTGTCCAGGGAATTAGATCTTTTCCAGCTCCGGAGCGCCCTCTTCCGGCTGATGTCTCGCCTGCCACTGCCTCCCCCCGTGTCCCTCCCGGACCCTTTGCCCAGGGGTTCTGCCCACCACATTACCCCCTCACACTGGGTCTCCCCTCCCAGGGGAACCCCCAGCCCCCTATCCCCACCTAGCCTCAGTGGCTACTGCCAGTCTCCATTTAGCCCCCACTCCCTGCGGCAGACTGCAGTCTGTAAACCACTCATCATCAGCGAGGGGGGGTTGGACCAGCTGCCTCTGCCTATTCCTGGGCTGCCCCTCTGCAGCCCTAGCACCCTTTTGTGGGCCCTTAACTCGGCCTGGAGCCTGGGGCTTTGGTAGGCTGGAGCTCCCCAGCTCCCTCTGCCCTTCCCCAGCACCGCTCCACCCTAGGTCCCCTCCTCAGCTTCCCAGGCAGCCAGGGCCTTCTCTCTCAAGAGACGAGAGAGAGACTCTTTCCTTCTGGCCCCCTGCCCTCTTATGAGGCCCAGCTGGGACCTGATTGCACTAGCTACAGCTGTGGCTGCTTCCCAATCAGCCCAGCTTTTCCTCTGCCACAGCCCTCTCCCGGGCTGCTTTAAGCCCTTCCGGGCAGGAGCAGGGTAACCACCCTGCTACATTAGGATGTAGATATTTAGGCCTGTCTGCAAAGGCCTATACTTTAAGAATTTAGGTGTATTCGTATTATTTAGCTAGTTATAGAGGTATAAAAGAAAGAATTAAAATCACTGTCTGCCTGTGTAAGAGCCTTCTCCTACTGTCTGAGGCCTGGTTCTTAAGCTAAGGCCTGTGGCTAAGCAGCAGAGGCAACCATAAGGTGGGAAGCGAACGGTCACGCCCTCACCAGTCACACTGAATTAAGGCAGTTTTGGGCTGTTAAAAAGGTGATTCAATCTATCACCTCCAGAGAAAGGGAAGAGCCTAGAAGATTTAAAGAAAACTCAGGGCATGGCTACACTTGCAGACGTAGAGCGCTTTGAGTTAAACCCGCCTTCGTAGACCGCAGCAGGGAAAGTGCTGCAGTCTGTCCACACTGACAGCTGACAGCGCACAGGCATGGCCACATTAGCAGCTCTTGCAATGGCCACAGAGAGCAGTGCATTGTGGTAGGTATCCCAGCATGCAAGTGGCTGCAACGTGCTTTTCAAATGGGGGGGTGGAGTGTGACAGGGAGTGTGTTGTGTGTATGGGGGGGAGAGAGAGTGATTTTTTGGGGGGCTGAGAGCATGTCAGCATGTTGTCTGTAAGTTCAGACAGCAGCAGACCCCCTCCCCCCCGCCTCTCTCTCTCTCATACACAGCATTCCACAGTAATGGTTGCTTTGTCTTGGAGCAGATAAGCAGCCGGCTGTCAAACGGAGCTTTCAAAGGGCATATCCAAAACAATGCCAAGAGTGGCCACTTGACTTAAGGGGATTATGGGACGTTTCCGGAGGCTGATCAGAGCGCAGTAATGCAACACCTCGTTCATACTGACGCTGGGGCGCTCCAGTGGGGGCGCAGCAAACGTTATTCCACTCGCCGAGATGGAGTACCAGCAGCGCTCTAGCCACGGTGTCAGAGCACTCTACATGCCTTGCCAGTGTGGACGGGTAGTGAGCTAGTGCGCCCCGGGGCTCCTTTAATGCGCTGTAACTCGCAAGTGTAGCCAAGCCCTCAGTCTGATAGCATCCTGTCTTGCAAGAACTCACTTATCAATAGCTGGGATGTGAAATCCTCATTTCTTTGTTGTTCTATCACTGTAATCCCCATTTCCCTATTGTTTGTCTGTATAATCTCTGTCTGGTTCTGTGATTGTTTTTGTCTGCTGTATAATTAATTTTGCTGGGTGTAAACTAATTAAGGTGGTGGGATATAATTAATTAGATAATCATGTTACAATATGTTAGGATTAGTTAGTTAAATTTCAGTAAAATGATTGGTTAAGGTATAGCTGAGCAGAACTCAAGTTTTACTACATAGTCTGCAGTCAATCAGGAAGTAAGGGGTGGGTTGGAAATTGGAATCATGTTTTGCTAAGGGGGGGAATGGGAACAGGGACATAGGCAAGGCTCTGTGGTGTCAGAGCTGGGAAGGGGGACACTGAGGAAGGAAACTGGAATCATGCTTGCTGGAAGTTCACCCCAATAAACATCGAATTGTTTGTGCCTTTGAACTTCGGGTATTGTTGCTCCCTGTTCATGCGAGAAGGACCAGGGAAGTGAGAGGATGAAGGAATAAGCCCTCTAACACCAGTGATTTGTCAGTATATTTGACAGTACTTAGTGTAACAGTCTGTTTCACTATAATCAGTTGCTATTGTTGTTTACTACAGAGAGGCAGAATCACTGTATGTAAAGTGTGTTTCACTGTTGCACCAGAGGACACCTGAACACAGTGAATGTGTGAGTCTTTCATATAGCAACATTAAAATGGGAATTTTTTTTTTTAAATAAGAAAATATTGCTCCACACCTGCAAAAATTGGCAGGAGGAAGAGGCAGATTTCGGATTGGAAACTTTTAATCAATTTTTTTCTTTAAACTGACTAGATTTCAAGTGGAGAGTGTCTCTTTAAACATTGGTTTCTCTGTGTTTGAATTCTATGTTTCAGATTCACCTTTTCATTTATCCCACAGCAGCAAACCATTGACAATACTTTAATGCACTAACATCCTCTCTTAGGCCCAATTCCACAAACAGCTTAAGCATAGCTAAACTTTAAGCAAGTGTTTAAAATCCCTACCTATTCAGCAAAGCACTTAAATTTAAGCACATACTTAAGTGCTTTGTTGAATCAGGTCATTACATCCCCATTTGCCTTAAAGCAGTGGTTCTCAACCAGGGGTATGCGTAACTCTGGGAATACGCAGAGGTCTTCCCGGAGGTACAACAACTCATCTAGATATTTGCCTAGTTTTACAACATGCTACATAAAAAGCACTAGCAAAGTCAGTAGAAACTAAAATTTCATACAATGACGTGTTTATGCTGCTCTATATACTATACACTGAAATGTAAGCACAATATTTATATCCCAATTTATTTATTTTATACTTCTATGGTAACAATGAGAATGTAAGCCATTTTTCAGTAATAGTGTGCTGTGATACTTTTGTATTTTTATGTCTGATTTTGTAAGCCAGTAGTTTTTAAGTGAGGTGAAACTTGGGGGTACACAAGACAAATCATACTCCTGACAGGGGTACAGTAATCTGGAAAGGTTGAGATCCACTGCTTTAAAGGTAGTAATTGCAGACTCCTTTCATTTAAATATGATACTAATGGAGCCAAATTATTTTTAACTTATTACTATAACAAGAATTAAGGGTTTAGCAGGAATGAGATAGGAACTCTGTAAAGCAAGTTCTTACAAGATAACAAAGAAATTGTGCAATTGCATAATCTGCATTATGAACATACGCAATGAAGTACTATACTAAAATGTACCTTCTTCTTTGCAAATGCATACTTCTTTCTGACACTGGTATCTGATTCCGCTTTGAGATTGCTTTTGGCTGTCAAAGGAAGAGGATCTTTCAAGTCCAGATCTGGAAATCTTAAAATACTGCACTCCACTTCATCTCCTCCATCCAGCAGCACAGAAGAAGATATCATTGCTGTGTCACTGCAGTTAGGCATAAATCCTGTTCTGTGATCTAGGGAAGATGCAGGCAAAACAGATTTGTCTATATTCTGATCAAACATACACAGCAAATAACGTATTATCAATACTATACATTCAAAACAATAAAAGCACACTGCAGACAGACATTGCTAAAGGCAGTCTTTGTCTTAGCAGCCTTTGTCACTGCCCTACAACAGCAAAAAAGTCAACCAGCAGCAAGCCTTAACCTTTTAAGAATTTAAGACCATAAAAACAGTGTTCACAGAAGTTACCAGATAGCTGTCTGGAGATCTTTATGCCAGGCTTTCAGAGACAGAAATTTTCAACTAAGCTCAGAACAGTAAGTCCCCATGATCTCTTCCTATCTCACAAGTTTTGCTGGATAGGGGTATTCCGAAATAATCATGGTTTCAAAAACCCTGACCAGTTCATTGGAAAGTGTGACTGATCCGTATGCTAAATACTGCATAGCAGGCTATGGATTTTGTGGTTCCCTCTTCTCTCTCTCTTCTCTCTGGCTTCTCTGGAAGGTAGATGGTTCTGCTCTCTCTCTACTGGAGGAAGCATGTCTCATCTCACATCTCCTTCATGGAAACACTTCACCTCAGGGACAACTCACAATTCACAACCTTTTTACAATAACTATACTGACAAAATAACAGTTATGGACTGCTCATCTTGATGGTGTTACTATTCGTACAAGTAAACCAGAACCATGTAAAACTGCTACAACGAGAGAGAGAGAGAGAGAGAAATGTGCCGTATCTGTGACACTTGCACTTCTTGTGTCTCTAGCCTCCTTGTGTCCATCTTGCTCCTCTTCCAGAGCTTTCTACTGGAGTGCAAGAGGAATTCAAGACTTGCCCTGCCAGGGAATGTTCTGTACCATAGGGGACTTTCACGACACTCACAGTATGAAATGCATTCAGTAGAGCTGGCCAGAAAAAGGAATTTCCATCCTGCAGGAAATGCCAACATTCTGAAATTTATTTTGGAACAAAAAGTTGAGTTTTTGAACATTTTCACAGAATGGAAATTCCAACATTTTTTGATTCGGAACATTTTGTTTTGATAATGTTGAAACACAACAGTAAAATCTAAAATGTGAAATATAATATAGAAATATATTTAACATATAATGTCAAAACGAAATATAACAAAACAAGGAAGTCAGTATGAAATATTTTTACCTTATCGAAGCAAAATGTTTTGACATAAAATCAAGAAAGCCAAAATAATTTGACACTTTGCTGTTGAAAATTTACATGTTCCTCCAAAATGTTTTTAGACAAAACTGCTTTTCCAATGGAGAACTGTTATATGGGGGGGAAGTTCAACCAGCTCTATTTTTTTCAGTGAATAACATACATTGAACAGATTGTGAGACAGTTTCACATTTGTAATTCCATTTGCAGTATGAAATCCAACAGGCAACTCTCTGAATAGTGTGAACACTTTAAGGCAGGGGTGGTCAATAAGTAAATAAAAAGATGTTGGGGTCTGTTTGAAAGCATCTGGTGGTCTGGATTTGGCCCGTGGTCCACCTGTTGACTACACCTGTGTTAAGGTACCATCTGGTTCCTGGTACAATTCCTTGTTTGATTTTTACATTGGAGTGGCGTGTGCCACATTCTAACAGGCAATTGATTTTTCCTGGTCCCTTGGAGAGCTAATTAAAGATTTACAAAGCCTAGAGAAAAAACAACGAGGAGTCCTTGTGGCACCTTAGAGACTACCAAATTTATTTGGGCATAAGCTTTCGTGGGCTAGAAACCACTTCATCAGATACATGAAGTGAAAAATACAGGAGCCAGAATAAATACATGAAGCCTAGAGAGTCTCCCATATGGATGCATTTGCATGATTGCGCCCAAACTAGTAACAATGGCCCAGCTCCTCAAAGGCATTTAAGAGCCCAGCTTCCAATCATTTCAGTCAGGCACCGAAATACCTGTGATAGTATTTCACTCGCTGAGCGTGTTGCTTGGTGGTGTGGGTGTACCGCCCACCCGTGGCCAAGGCCAGCGCAGGAGCCAGACAGCGCTCGGGGTGTCTAGACACAGGAATCACCCCGCTGCACCCAGCCCCGTGGGCAACAGTAACAGAAGTGCTCACACCAAACACTGTAAGGCATGGGGGGAACCCGGTGGTTTAGTAGGGTTGACAACTCTGACTGAAGCTATTCCGGGAGATTTCCCCCCAACATGACATAATGTCATTGTCTTAAAATCTCCTATTAAAATCTCCTGAATTGCTTTCAGTGGTCACCGGGACACGGATGCTGACTCCAGGAGACGCCAGGAGGGTTGGCAACCCTATGGTTTAGTCTGTCCAGCCACTGGTACCGTGAGCCTGGGCCTGACCGATGGGGCCATGCCCCCAGTCGTGCCTCCTGCACAGGACCCAGGTGTGGGCTGCGCTGGCTGCACACAGGGCTGCGCCGCCCGCTCTGGGGAAAGCTTCTGCCATTGCCGGCAGCCCTGGGCTCCCATCGCCACACGCCCGTCCCGCTTCTTGGCCTGTCAGCGCTGGCCTGGCCGGGCACTGGCAGATGCAGGGGCTCAGAATCGGGCCCATTGGAGCCAGCAGTGGCTAAGACACTGACTCCAATGAGGGTAGGATCAGGCCCGTGCTGCGCTGGGGGGGGGGGACCTCAGGATCGGGCCCATTGGTGCCCACAGGAGCTAGAACATTGGCTTCACTCCGAGGAGGATCGGGCGCTAAGAGCGCCTCAGGATCGGGCCGGTGGGAGCTGGGGGCGTCAAGGGCCCGGGCAGGATCGGGCCCTTACTCGGGCCCCTTTTCCTGGGATGGGTTGCTTTTTCGCGACTATCCCTTGCCCGCCCCGGAAGTCATCCCCCGCCGTACCATAGAGCGGCAGAGAGAGCGGCGCTCAGTGCTCGCAAGGAAGGGGGCGGGGCGTAGTGGCAACTCTCCCGCCGCCCTTTGCCCCGGAAGTAGTTCGCGGGCGCGGCTGGACGGAAGCTGGATTGGGAGGGGGCGGCCGGAGGGAAACGCTTCTAGGCGCCGCCAGGGCCCCTACTCCGCGCCGCCTACCTCGCGCCGCTCCCGTCCCCGCAGCCCGCGCCCCGCCCGGCCGCCAGCATGTCGCGGCGGCGGCACAGCGACGAGAACGATGGTGAGCGGGGAGGCCGCCCCGGGGGCCGCGGGGAGGGGAGCGCGGCGGTGGGGCCCTGCGGTGGCCTGAGGGAAACGCGCGGGCTGAGCGAATCCCGGGGGCCGGGGCCGGGGCGGGGGCCCGGCTCGCGCCTCGCTCTCCCGCGTCTCTCCGGTGTCAGGCGGACAAAGGCCGGCGGGGGCGGGGCCGTGTCCGGGGAGCGGAGCGGAGCTTGTCGCGCTGCCTGTAGCGATGCGAACCGGAGCCCGGCGCTGGCGCTGCGGGAGTTCAGCGCCGCTCCGAGCCGGGCTCCGGCCAGTCTGCGCTGTGCACGTGCTGTGCTTTGGGCAGGCGAGTAACCCTCTGGTTCCCGGCCACTTTGATCACCTGAGTAACGCTACGTGTAGCATGGCGTGTTTGCAGGTCAGGCGGTAGTTCTGTCCTGTATGTAGTGTGTGAAGATGCCCTGAGCACTCAGCATAAAGGTCCCTGCCCCCTCACCCAAGGGTCTCCCAGTATATACTAGGTGTGTCTTTCCTTTGATTTCTTTGGTGAATATCTAGAGCGTATCTCCCCAAAATGAAAACATACCTGTAACAGTGCAAGGTGCTTTGGGAGAGCGTATTCGTTCATTGCCTCTCACCCTGGTATAATAAATTGAGTTCATGTTTCTGTTTGAGGAGAATTAATTTGTGATCTTTAATGTTCTGGAAGGCCTTTGCCTGTTATATTGTCTTGATTTATAAAGTACTGTAGTAGTCACAATCTAGATGCCAAGAACTTTTGCTAATCTGTTTCACTTAATGGTAGTAGCAACAGCAGCTTTGAATAGCATTGGGGGGAGGGATAGCTCAGTGGTGTGAGCATTGGCCTGCTAAACCCAGGGTTGTGAGTTCTATCCTTGAAGGGGCCATTTAGGGATCGGGGCAAAAATCTGTCTGGGGATTGGTCCTACCTTGAGCAGGGGGTTGGACTAGATGATCTCCTGAAGTCCCTTCCAACCCTGATATTCTGTGATTCTATGCCCTTTTAAAAACATTTTAAACTATATCTACCCCCACCTGCTTGCTGAATGTGGCCTAGTATTCTACTGTGCAGAGCCCATCTGATTGCAATGGGGGTGTGTATAGGTGCCTGCGAGCATGCTAGCAGATTGTCACTCAGGAGTTGAAAATATTGTGAATCATCATTGTATAGTAGCCTCAACCATCAATATGCTGGCCCCAAATGTCCCCTTCCTCCCTATCACCACATAGATCTCCTTGGTTTTTTGACAACCTGCATTAGATGGAGAGAAGGTGGAAAACAAAGGCTGAAACAAAGAATTTCTGCCAGCCTACGCTGAGGCTGTATTACAGGCCACAAGAACCTTCCTGTCAATCTCTGCTGAACCTGTCAAATCATGTCTTAAGGAGCTAAACCACCTGTACCGAGTGCCTACAGCACACACCACCACTAAGCACTGGGAAGAACTAGCATTCTACTTCACTGGAAAGGAATGCACACTTAGGAAGGCTTCCCAAACTGCATGGATCTGTGTCATGCCTGCCAACAAACCGGCCACCTCGGTTTCCCCAGTTCAGTTGTACGTGCAGCCACTAGGTAAATTGGTGAGATGACTGGATTCAGGTGCCAGCAATATACAGATGACAACCACCGCTACCTATTCGTCACTGCGTACAGCCCTGCCGCTATCACCAAGATAGTCCAGTGCTTGGATGGTATCAGCTGATATGTGAACAGCTGGCTGAAGCTGAACTCAAGCAAGACAGATTATGGTGGTTGCTTTGGAGAATTTGCAGCCATGGGGCAGTCTTTTTATTAAAGGTATGTACACACCCACAACTGATCAGACTGTCCGTCTGTAGGTTAGCAACGCTCCTGGATTCCTTGCTGGCACTAATACTAATGTGATATACCTGGACATAAAGCCGTCAGTCCACCTAGTACAGAACGCTACAACACAGGTTACTGGGAGCACATTGAACTTGTCCTGCACTCTACACTGGCTTCTTAGAGAATCACATCAAGGTCTCAGTCCTTTATCTTGAAGGTGCTCAATGACCTGGGCCCAACATGTCTAAAAGATCAGCTAAAAAGCTCTGGCATGAGGACTGTGGATGACAGCTTCACTCCCTTGGCACAATAGAATTTACTACCATAAGGGGAAGGTTCATCTGTGCAGGATGCAGACTCTCAGTGGCCAGTTCCAGGCTGGTCACAGCTCCTACGGGAGTTCGAAGGACCATTACAAACTTCGCCACCATTGCTCCAGCTGCAAGGGGCACAATTTCCACCTTGCCTTCTTTACCACCTATTCAGCAGTGTGCAGCTTTTAAAACAGATGAAACTCTACTAAAACAAAGTACACAGTATGTACAGTTCTACCCTGGGGAGATGGTGAGAAAATGAACCACATGTGATATCCATCAGTCATGTCACTTAATGCCCTGGTGATGACAGTGTGATAAGATCATGTATAGACTAGATGCAGCTTTTGGGGCATATATAGTTAACTTGATGCAATCCTACAGACAGAGACTCTACTACTTTTGCTAGCAACATTTTCAGCTCTTACTGAGCATTGAGTTTAACTAATACCAACTCTAAAAGGTCTTTAGTGATTTGTTTAGTCTTTTTTCCAAAATAAAAAAACTGATAAGTAAAAGGCTACATGAGCATCCTTGCTTAGGCATGTTCTCATGTTATCTTTGGTGCCAGATAATCCCAAATGGTACTTCAGATGAGCAGTACTTAGGTACTGCTAACTCTATAACATGTGCTTAACTTATTCTGCATGTACCACTGATACTGTATCTTGCCACTTAAGTGGAAATGCACTTCCCAAAACTTCTTTCAAATAAGAGGGTGAAAAGGACTTGATTAGCTGTGAATAAAATCCTAGAGAGTAAAATGGCTACAGAAACTGGATATGTTTTAATTAATACGTTAGGTTTGTATTCATGTTTGTTGGGTCTGTCTTAAATAGTAGCAACACCTGAATGTCTTGTGGGTAATTTTTATTATAGTACAGAACTGGAACGTGAGCTGAGGCTGACGGAATTGTTCAGAAATTTTTTTTAAAAGCAGTCAAGGAATTATTTAACTGGTATTCTTGGTTTCATGAATGTATTGAAACAGGAGGACAACCTCATAAAAGGAGGAGAACATCTGAGCCATCTGAAATTGAAGAGAGACTGGAATCTTTAATATGCAGAGTGGGAGAGAAGGTATGAGTAGCAATTTTTTCTGACAAGTTGAGCTATTGGTTTTGAATCCTTAGATGTAAGAGTTTAGGCTTCTGAGAGAGCTCTGTCTAGTACATGAATTGAGACTTTTGTATCAGTGGTTAGTAGTGTAATCCTCAATCTAGTGAGTGGGTGTTGGAGGGGAAAAAGGATACTGATGGAATAAATTCAAAAAGAGAAGTGTAGGGTTTTTATTGAGGGATTTTGATGGAGGAAGGTATAAACAAAATATAGAGTAAGAGGAAGATCCCAAATGCAGGGGATACTGCTATGGATGGGAATCAAAAAGTGAGGGTGGACAGGGAGAGAAGGGGAAAACCGGAAATACACTGAAGACAGCTCCAGAAAAAGACCAGTCTATTATAGAGAAGAAAAAATGGCATGAAGCCAGGTAACAAAAGAAGGTATAAAATAAGTAGTAAGTAGGACTGACTGGTTAGTGTTTGTAAATACTAACTTAATTTTAATTTCACCCAGTTTTCCATAAATACTTTAGTCATATTCTCCTAGCTCTAACTCAGTGGGTCTCAAACTTCATTACTGGCTTCCCCTTTCACATCGCAAGCCTCTGAGTGCGACCCCCCCCCCCATAAATTAAACACACTGTTTAATATATTTAATACCATTATAAATGCTGGAGGCAAGCAGGGTTTGGGGTGGAGGTTGACAGCTCATGACCCCCCCATGTAATGACATCACGGCCCCCTGAGGGGTCCCGACCCCCAGTTTGAGAACCCCTGCTCTAACTGGATACTACTCTGTGGATATATTGCTTGTTGAACACTGGCAAAATTAATTGAATAGTATGCTCACTAACTTTTCCTGCTGTCCAGATTGCTAAAATAGTAAAAACCTTAGAAATGCCTTTGTGGAAAGCTAATTGGCAATGTTTCAATTAAATACAGTACACAACTGTTCTAATTCTTTAAATTTCAGGGGGCATGGCAGCACAGATATCTCACTTGGATGGTAGGCCCTGTATGTTTCACAATCCAGGCTATAGATACTTAAGGGATTGTTTTAGTTCTCTTTTTAAAAACATTTAAATGAGATTAGGATGGTCCTCCCCCTTAATATATTTGCAGTAGATTGAGAGTAACAAAGAAATAAAAATGGACTGCCTTCAACAGTTCTGTGTGGAATTCAGGAGGTATTGCATCACTCCCACTAAAAAACAAAATGCAAAATTTTATTCTTACCCAGATTTATCTTTTATCAATAGGAGCACAATAAAATAGTCTTCTATTCAAACAGGCTTGTTACTGAAGGATTGGCTGGCTATCTCTTAATTTGGTTGTGATGGGTTTCTAATTATCTCCTTTCTTAGAGTACTTCTTCTTTGGAGAGCAACTTGGAAGGCCTAGCTGGTGTCTTGGAGGCTGATCTGCCGAACTACAAAAGCAAGATATTAAGAATTCTTTGTACAGTGTATGTATGCCAAAGATTTGTGGAGCCAGGTGATGATGTATTATCTACACTAAATGCTTTTCAAACATACATGACATATTTAAAATGTTCCTGTGAACAGCTCGTACATTACTGACACTTTAAGTTTACTTTTAGCCAAGGAAATTGGCAACAGTAACAACTGGAGGAAAAACTAACATACACACTGCATTCTCTTAAGACGGGGTGGGCAAACTACGGCCCTCCAGACATTTTAACCCGGCCCTCGAGCTGCAGCTAGGGAGCGGGGTCCGGGGCTTGCCCCGCTCCGGTGCTCCAGCCGAGGAGCAGGGTCAAGGGCTTGCCCTGCTCTGTGTGGCTCCTGGAAGCAGTGGCATGTCTTTATCCCCCCTCCACCCCCCAGCTCCTATGTGTAGGGGCAGCCATGGGGCTCCACACACTGCCCCCGCCCCAAGCACCTCCCCTGCAGCTCTCATTGGCCAGAAACCGCGGCTAATGGGAGCTGCAGGGGCGTCGCACAGAGCTTCCTGGCCGCGCCTCTGCATAGGAGCCGGAATGGGGACATACCTCAAGCAGCTCCCAGAAGCAGCGTCAAGCGCTGCCTGGAGCCTGCACCCCTGCCCTCCTCTCACACCTCAACCCCCTGCCCAAGACCTGATCCCACTCCCCGAACTCCTCGGTCCCAGCCTGGAGTACCCTCCTGCACCCCCCAACACCTCATTCCCAGCCCCCACCCCCACAGAGCCCTCACCCACTGCTGGAGCCTTCACCCCCTCCCACACCCCAACCCCCAATTTCATGAGCATTCATGGCCCGCCATACAATTTCAATACCCAGATGTGGCCCTCGAGCCAAAAAGTTTGCCCACCCCTGTCTTAAGGACTTAATCTGCTCCAAGAGCAGTTAAGCAGACAGAGGGTCCCAGACCTACTCCCCACCATTGCAAGCCATCTTTCATTATTGGTAGTGTGGGTCTGCAGGGGAGGGCCTTGATGCTGAGCCACCTCAGATGAAGCTGTCAACTGGTAGCATTTCTTCTGGCCCTTGGTGTTGCATTTTTATACTTTCTGTATCTTGTATAAGATGAGGTGCTAAGCTCCAGGGTAAGTGAAATTAGAATTGAATGCACGGTCAAATGATATTATAGCCACGCTTTTCTGACAATTGTAATGCAAGTTACAATCTTAGTCAAGTAGTTAATTTGTTTCCCACAACAGTAATGCAAGTGTCAAGATATAAAAGTACACATGAATACAAAACATAGTTAAGGAGATGACCTAAAATTATCATCGGAACAATCCCTTTGAATTTCTTAAGCACTTTCCATTTAAAATCAGTCATGTTGATGCAATAGCCTTTTTGTGTTTAAATTTTAACATTTTTATATGCAATGCAAAATGCACCTCATCTTACACAAGATACAGAAAGTATAGAGTCTCTTATGTATTCCTGATGTTTCACTGTATTTAAAGGAATTACACAAGGGCAAACAAAAAGTACTAGTTTAGTAGGGCATAAAAATCTTCACAGCCTTTAGCTCTTGAATGGCTTAGTCATATTCATATAAAAATATATATGAAATGGATGAGAAAAGAGGGTGTGAGAATCATTATTTCTACTCTTGTTTAGTTTTTTTTTAAAAACCTACAAAAATTCAGTTTTAGGACTCTATGATCCTAAAATCTACTTTGACCCTTTCAAGTTCAGCTGCTGGTTCACTAAAATTAAATTGTGAGTCTTCTGTAAAATGATGCTGTCTTGTGGCTTTTAAACTTCAAAGCCTCTTTATAAAATAGTTCTCAAAACACCTCTATAAAGTGTTTAAAATTTCCAATAAATGCCATTCTAGGCTCTTGTGCCATTTTTATTGTCAACAACAACTTCTATCCAATTCACATTAACTTCAATGTGAGACAGAAGCTACCACTGACGGATATTAATGCATATGACACAGATTAACATCTGATGCAATATTTTGTCTTTTTTGCATTTCAATCAGTGCACGTCTGTTACCAGAAAAGCTTACCGTTTACACAACACTAGTTGGGTTGCTGAACGCCAGGAACTACAATTTTGGTGGGGAATTTGTAGAAGCTATGATTCGTCAGCTCAAAGAATGTTTGAAAGCCAATATGTATAATGAAGCTGTGTATTTAGTAAGTAGTATTTTTTTTTCACCTCTTATGCTCCTTTCCCCTTAACCTGATGTGCTGTCCCTGTTACACCTGTGAGAAGTAGGGTGTCTCTAATTGTGATCCTGGAGAAACTGGTCTGTTCTAAAGTCAACATGCAGTATTCCATAGGTGTACTAGAAGAAGATGTGAGGTGTGCAAGAGATTTTTCCTCCCAAAAGAAATAATTGTAATTCATTCTTTTAGAGAGCGACTAAGCCCTGCCACTTAAACTATGTCATAATAAAGTATGCATTGTTCAGGGAGGGACTCTTTTTACACTGCATGCTTCCTTCGTGCTACTAGACAAGTGCTAGTAACTTTTTTGTCCTAGTAGTTTGTTTTAGTAGCTGAATGAATATTTATATTTGTTGTCAGGTCTCAGACTTGCAATTACTTCAGCAAGTTTGTAGTAAGAGAATAGTTTAAAAATGTATAACATCAGAACTTTTCTTTACCTTATTAGGTTCGTTTTCTATCTGACCTTGTGAATTGTCATGTAATAGCTGCACCTTCAATGGTAGCCATGTTTGAGAACTTTGTGAGTGTGACTCAAGAGGAAGACGTGCCCCAGGTAAGCAAAGGAGTTTTTACTTTGTGGATGACTTGCTATTCCATCAAGAATTTTTCACAGCCAAGCACTTACAGTACCAGCAATGTAAGGGGTTAAAATGGGCTGGCGCAATGGTAAATTCCCTAAATGGGTTGCTGACTATAGTTCCATAGTATGGCTAGACGGTAGCAGTGGCAATTGGAGAAAAAATACAGTAAGTACTTGGCCCTTATACAGTCAGTCGGCTCAGATGGCTTTCTTTACGTTCAAATTTGGCATATACATAATCCTCAGACTCTGCCAAGTTTGTGTCTGTAACTTTAAAATACTGATCTAATCTGAAAAATGACTCTAAAAATGGCTTTTGTCACTCAGTGACTTTCAAATTAATTACGACCCAATTTTACAAGAAAAAAATTTATTTTCTAACAGCCGGCCATGCAAATCCACCATGGTCTCTGAGAATCAGATTGTGCACTTTGCTTCTTCTGCATCATCATCAGTAGTGTAAAGATTCTGAAGGCCAGATGAGGGCCTCAGGGACACCCATGCAATTTCATTGTCTTCAAGTGATTTAGACAAAGAATCAGGGAAAGGACCAGTTGGAGTCCTATTCCCCCAAGCCCTACACCCATTTCCTGGGGAAGGCTTGAGAATAATATCCTCACCAATTGGTACAGGTGAACACAGACCCAAACCCTTGGATCTTAAGAACAATGAAAAATCAATCGGGTTCTTGAAAGAAGAATTGTAATTAAAGAAAAGGTAAAAGAATCACCTCTGTAAAATCAGGATGGTAAGTACTTTACAGAATAACAAAAGATTCAAAAACACAGTGGATTTCCCCTCTAGGCAAAACTTTAAAGTTACAAAAACAGGGATAAACCTCCCTCTTAGCACAGGGAAAATTCACAAGCTAAAACAAAAGATAACCTAATGCATTTCTTTCCTATTACTTACTATTTCTGCAATACTAGATGCTTAGTCCAGGTATGCTTAAGGAGATGTATTTTTCCTTCCCTGGTTCCTTGCTGACTCGAAGAGAACAAAAACAAAGACACAAACAAAAACCTTCCCCCACAGATTTGAAAGTATCTTCTCCCCTTATTGGTCCTTTTGGTCAGGTGCCAACCAGGTTATCTGAGCTTCTTTACCCTGTAAAGGGTTAATTCCTCTTTTACCTGTAAACGGTTAAGAGGGATTTTATGCTACCCTTAGCTGTATGTTTATGACAGTCTTCAAACAGACTTTTCACATAGAACTGAAAGTTAGAAAACAATTGTATTCATAGAATATCAGGGTTGGAAGGGACCTCAAGAGGTCATCTAGTCCAACCCCCTGCTCAAAGCAGGACCAATTCCCACCTAAATCATCCCAGCCAGGGCTTTGTCAAGCCTGACCTTAAAAACCTCCAAGGAAGGAGATTCCATCACCTCCCTAGGTAACCCATTCCAGTGCTTCACCACCTTCCTAGTGAAATAGTTTTTCCTAATATCCAACCTAAACCTCCCCCACTGCAACTTGAGACCATTACTCCTTGTTCTGTCATCAGGTATCACTGAGAACAGTCTAGATCCATCCTCTTTGGAACCCCCTTTCAGGTAGTTGAAAGCAGCTATCAAATCCCCCCTTATTCTTCTCTTCTGCAGACTAAACAATCCCAGTTCCCTCAGCCTCTCCTCATAAGTCATGTGCTCCAGCCCCCTAATCATTTTTGTTGCCCTCCTCTGGACTCTTTCCAATTTTTCCACATCCATCTTGTAGTGTGGGGCCCAAAACTGGACACAGTACTCCAGATGAGGCTCACCAATGTCGAATAGAGGGGAATGATCACGTCCCTCGATCTGCTGGCAATTCCCCTACTTATACAGCCCAAAGTGCCGTTAGCCTTCTTGGCAACAAGGACACACCGTTGACTCATATGCAGCTTTTCGTCCACTGTAACCCCTAGGTCCTTTTCTGCAGAACTGCTGCCTAGCCATTTGGTCTCTAGTCTGTAACAGTGAATGGGATTCTTCCGTCCTAAGTGCAGGACTTCTGCACTTGTCCTTTTTGAAACTCATCAGATTTCTTTTGGCCCAATCCTCGAATTTGTCTAGGTCCCTCTGTATCCTATCCCTACCCTCCAGCGTATCTACCACTCCTCCCAGTTCAGTGTCATCTGCAAAGTTGCTGAGAGTGCAGTCCACGCCATCCTCCAGATCATTAATGAAGATATTGAACAAAACCGGCCCCAGGACCGACCCTTGGGGCACTCCGCTTGAAACCGGCTGCCAACTAGACATGGAGCCGTTGATCACTACCCATTGAGCCCGATGATCTAGCCAGCTTTCTATCCACCTTACAGTCCATTCATCCAGCCCATACTTCTTTAACTTGCCGGCAAGAATACTGTGGGGATACAGAAGTCATAATTGAATACAGGTCTTGTCTTTATGAAAGTTGGCAGATACGCTTTTGAATACACCCGTAGGGGAGCACTCATGATGAAAGAGGCCATTTTTACAGACTATTCTTTTAAAGCATAGTTCTATTTTGAAAAGCAATTCTCAACTTCAATTTGAACCAAAATTTTAATGTTGTTAAAAACTACATTTTTTTTTTTTTTTTTTTTGCAATGAGAACCTGAGACTGTTAAAAACAGACAATGGAATTTTATTATGCTTTCCTGCAGTGTTTGAAACACAACCTGTATGTTAGTGATTGGTTTCATTGGCCAAAGAGCACACGTAGTGGCAAGTAAATTGGTTTTTTTTTTTTAATATTTACTGCTTCTAATCTAAAATATTGATGAGATAAAGATTCCTTTATCTCTAAGTTGACTGCTAAATCATTACAATTAATATTGCCAATGCACAATATTTTTACCTTACCAACTTAAGTATGTATGCGGTGTAGTTGTAGTCATTGTCAGTCCCAGGATATTAGAAAGACAAGGTGAGTGAGGTAATATCTTTCTTCTAATTCTTTTAAGAAGTTAGTCCAATTAAAAGATACTACCTCGACCACCTTGTCTTAACTTAAGTGTGGTTATCCAAATACTTAATGTCATGAACATGCATATATCTGAGATCCATACATTGAAATACATTCATGCTTTCAAACCCAGAGCTGCTGAACACATCTTTGGGTTCTGGTGGCTGTGAACTAGCATTGAAGTATAGCTGCACTTCTAAAGTAATGGTTATTTCTTTGATTCTAGGTGATTTTTTCCATAGTATTCAAAGGAACTTATTCTCTCTAATCCTTGCCAAGTAAAATGGGATGCTTCTTGAGAAATTCCTTAATTTTTTTTGGTCCTTGTTCTCTGCAGGTGCGATGTGACTGGTATGTGTTTGCATTTCTGTCATCTCTGCCCTGGGTTGGAAAAGAACTGTATGAGAAAAAGGACGCTGAGATGGACCGCATTTTGTCCCAGACTGAAAGCTATTTGAAGTAAGACTACAGCCAACATCAATCCCCTCTTTCCTGATACCTGGTGAAATGTAGAATAAATAGCTTTGCTTATTGGTCATTCAAAAGTAATCTAAAATTGTAAAACTTGATAATTCTCAGAAGTCTGACACAGTGAAATGGCATAGATTGTGGGATTTTTTTAACACTAAACGATTTAAGCACCTCTTTCATACTAGTAGATGTTCCTAGTTCTTTCCAGTTGTCCAAAACTTGTTTAATTTTTATAATTGTGATGCAAAAACGCTAGAACTCTGTTAATTTTGGATTGTTCCTTTAACAGCAGCTCATTAAAGATATAGGACTTGTCTTTACTGCAGTGTTGGTTTGTGTGGTGCCCCAACCCAACTCCTGTCCACATACAGATCTATAGCTTAAGTTAAATAGTGCTTTAAACTTGAGCTCGCTGGCCAGTTGGGCTATGGGTTGAAGCTTGAGTGCTGCTAACACTCAAGCTAAGAATGTGGTGGGGGTTCAACTTCTCTGTGTTTCTTTTCAAACACTGGATGCTGCTAATAGTCACTCTGTGCTGCGAAATGTCCACTATACCTGGATGAGTTAACTCAACACTGTAGATAACTCAACACTGCAGCGAGGACAACCCATAGTAGCACTTTAAATAATACCTGACAGATTAGTAAATGTTAGTTTACTACAAAGCTACTCAGCTGAAGAGCTCAAATGCTGTACATGCACAATAGAAAACATTACTTTGTCTAGATTACAGTTTTAAAATGGATAGCTTTTCTTTCTATATGTAATAGACGGCGTCAGAAGATCCATGTACCCATGTTACAAGTTTGGTCTGCTGACAAACCACATCCACAAGAAGAGGTAAATGGATTTTATTTGCTATGTAGTAACAAAAGTAGAAAAATCTGGGGCTAAAGGACTTTTTTTTTCTTTTGAAAGTTATCTTGTTGAAGCAAATATTTCTCCCTTTCCCCATGTTTTCTGTTATCCCCAGTAGGTTCTAGGTCCAGCTGTCTTCAATTTCTCAGGTCTAAACCTATGCAAAACTTGGTCATTCTACGGGGAGACACTTGTTTTCTGGCACCCCACTTAAGAAAACACTTGCTGCTCAATTGAGCAGTGGTTGCAGACTGAGATCACTGAAGGAAGAGTTCTGTGAGGCTCCCTTTTTTGGGTATCATGATGGAACTAGTTATCTAGTCACCATTTGGGAGAGTTATTGTGTTGAAAACAACACTGACCTTGACAGAAAGGGAACCTGCACTGTTTGCCCTTCTGTGACCTCATTCTTTGCAGCTGTCTTGTGTTCACCAGTAGGTTTGATTTCTGAGTGGCCTTTTGTCTCCTTCACGCTCGAAAGGACCCCACCTGCTGTCGTGTGGCAAGAAGCACAGGCAGCACTCCCACTCCTCCCCCCTAGAAGACATGTATGAAGAGTTGCATTGATAGTGGTGGCCAGGGATCCCAGCTTGGCCGCCTCATGTGGGAAATCAGAGGAACTGTTTTCCTGTGAAATGCAGGACTATTAGCATAGTTCAGCCCCTCTGTAACATAGCAGGCAATGGAGCAGCACAAGGGGCTCAGAGAAAGATGCTCCCCCTTCAGCGAATGTGTTCAGTACTCTTGACCCCTCCCACTCAAGATTGTAGCATCTCCTTAGGCTCTGAAGCTTGATGTGTCTCTGAAGCTCCCAGGAAAAGCTCTGTCACAGAGTAAGCATAGACTCTGAGTAAGAGCCAGGGATGATGGATTCTGCTTAAAAGTGGGGGGTCACGAGGCCCTGGTCAAGCCAGAAGCTGGGATGGGGGCCCCAAGAGCAGACCCCGACCCATGCTGCGTGACCCCCCCGCCATCCCGGGCAGGTGGAGGCTCCACAGCTGCCCACGTGGCTCATACCCCGCTCCGGCTTCCAGCCTGGCAGTGGGGCCGAAGAGCTGGAGCTGGGCCAATGTAAGAGCTGCTCAGGCAGCTGTGGGGAGCCACGGACCCTCCACTTGCCCTGGGTGGGGCGGGGGGGTCTGGGGGCGGGGACCTGGGCCTGAGGCTGCTCTTGGTGGGGAGAGGGGGGAGACCCTCCCACCCCAGGTAGGTGGATGGTCCATGCTCCCCACAGCTTCTCAGGGCCACTCTTACCTGGGACAGGATCCACTTGTGGCCTGCCCAACAGGCAGGGCCTTGGGGGGGGAAGAGGAGGGGCAGGGGGCCGAGTCTGTGGCAAAAAGTGGATGGGCCAGGCCTCGGGGGGAAGGGGGGCGTCCTGGTGCCCCTGGTAAGAGGTACTGTGATCCAGTCGATATGGACTTCTGGGTGTGCTAGATTCTGCACTGAAGGCTCATCAAGCAAAGAGGGAATACAACTCCTCACCCCCTGTCCTCATGGGAACGTGCTACCACCAGGATATTGAGAAGCTACAGGCAAGATGCAAAATGTATAGGGATGTAGCATGTTTAAAAGTGCTGATTACTGAGTCAAAGTATCAATCAATTTCTGAAAGATTCTCTAACAAAGTTTTAATTTTGTTTTCTAAAGTCAAGAAATACAGCAAATAAGAATTATAGCTTCTGTTGACCCGAAACATAGAAAACTGCACTTAGAAGCAATTGTCTCTTGTCTCAGTATTTCCCTTATTTTCTCTCATTTGTGACTTAGGAAATAATTTGCTGCTGCTCCTGCTTATGTTGAATGTATCATAGGCTTATATGCGCCCCATCACTAACAATAGTAGAGCACTGGGGTATTTTATTAGTAGTAGAATTTTAAAAGTGACAGCACTTGTGAATATGTGGAACTATGAAGGCTACTTTCTTCTGTGTCTAGAATTACTAAATTTAACCAAACATCAGTCTTTCCATCCTAAATGAATAGATGGTTGCTAATAAGCAGCCGAGCCAGATGCTTTGCTTTTCTGATTGTGTGAGCGATAGAGTTCGGTAATGAAGAAATCCTTTTTTGGAAAATGCCTGGCGGTCTGAAGGGCTTTCTGGAGTGGCTGATGGAGAAACTAAGCTCTTGCAAGTGACGATATAGAACTTTGTAATTTCCTGAGATACTGTATCTGATATTTAAAAATATTTCCTGTCTTGTTTTCAGTATTTAGACTGCCTTTGGGCTCAGATTCAGAAGTTGAAAAAAGATCGCTGGCAGGAAAGACACATTCTGAGGCCCTATCTTGCCTTTGATAGCATCCTTTGTGAAGCACTGCAGCACAATCTGCCTCCTTTTACTCCACCACCTCACACTGAAGATTCAGTTTATCCTATGCCGAGAGTCATCTTTAGAATGTTTGACTACACAGATGATCCTGAGGTATGTGATCTTCAGGAGGTGGAGGAAAGTGAGGGTTTTGCATACTGACATCTAAATCTAAAGCAAGGGTCACAAAGCTGGTGGAAACCCAGGCCAGTGCAGGGTGAGACTTCCCCTTTTTATGGAGTGTGAAGATCAGCAGTAATGCTGTATGTTTTGATGCCACTGGGAAGACACCAACATGAAAAATTTACTTTGGCAGTTCATGTAATCATACATGTCAGCTTTGTTTGTTTGACAGTTGAAAATTGCCTGAGTTAATATCTTAACATATACAAACATTTATAATATGTCATAACGTATGTGTAAGATATATGATAAATGAATTTAAGGTGCACCTTTAGCTACCTCACTGTCTCACTGAGATGACTTCTGATGTTCCAAATCCCTGAGTAGCTTCAAACAGCTGAGTGGGTTTTTTAAAAAGTCTGCCAGAAAAACCTTCCCCCAAATACAGAATGTCCTTGTCTCCCCTCCACCAAAATGTACCTGGGCCCAAAGGGTGCAATGTTCTGTCCTAGAACATTAATAACTTTTCTTCAAAAAAATCAAAGCATTCAAGTCTGTTGTTACACTACCTTGCTGAGCTAGAAACAGGATCCTTATGCTGTTGAAAATGGGAGAATCTCTGCTTCTGATGAGACCTAGTGCTTGAAATAACCGACTTTGAATTGTGGCACTTTCAGGTGTAGTAAAATTACTGGATCACCTGCAGAGCCCTGTACATTTAGGGTGCATGGTAACTATTGCGCTTGGCTTAACAGGCAGAAATACATTAAAAAAACCTCCATGAAGCTTTTAGATTTTATAAAATAATTGTAGAAGTTATTCAGTAATATGTGGTATACATAGCACATGATACCATGGTTTAAATGTTTTCTTGGTACTCATTTGGGATGGTTGGCCTAGCTCTTGGCTTTTGCAGTTTGTGAGTAGTGCAGTGTTATGCCAGACTCTCATCAATAAAACCATTATACCATGTTGTCATGTATTCTGTTTTAAAACTTTTTAAACAGTGCCAAATACTACACACAATAATTTTAACCTCCTGTGTATTCAAAAATGTTTTATAAATCTCCCTGTGAACAGGAGCTGGTATCCTAATCATTCTGGGAAGAGCAAGTAACCTTCTCACTGCTATTGATTGCCTTTCTAGGACCATTGGTATAATCTGAGAATGCATTACCATTAAATAGCGATACATTTAGTGAGCTACTCCTGTCTATTTTAGTATATTTTTGTAACCCTTTATTATATCTGGAAACATGAAAAGCCTGCCCGGTGTGGGAAGTGAGAAGTCAACTTTGCTTGCTATAAATGTGGGAAGGGGGTGCTTCGAATCTTGTTTCATCTGGTTGATATGAATGACATAGTCTGACCTTCCTTGTGGTAGCTGAAAAGATGCAGTATCAGTGTGCCTATTGATGTGGTCCTTATGTGTAGAGTAACTCTTATTATGAATTGTAGACATTTTGTGTAATGTTCAGAAGCAGTTGGGGTAAAGGTGGTGTACGGGGCAGTGGGGAATATGATAGGATGAAATTGTACAGAAGAGCTGAATATATTCTTGGAAGCTCAGGTTAAAAACAACGTTGAGTGCTGAAAATGACCAGTAACTGGTCAAAACAGGCGCAGCTGAAATTGTAGCTGGGTATTAGAAGTTTAATATAATTAACCTGTGGTCTCATCTACAAACAAGACAACCTGATACAAAAACCTAGATATGAGTTCTAGTGCTGTCTGTGTTTTGTTTGAAATTGTCTTTAAAGATGTCATTTTATTTGAAACTAGCCCTTTGTATTTTAGCAGTTTAAAACACTTGATGAAACAGATTGCTGTTGGGTATAAAAACTTCCTCTAAGCAAACAAAGTGTTAAATCCCTGTGAATAATTATCAGAACTACAAAAACAACGAGGAGTCCGGTGGCACCTTAAAGACTAACAGATTTATTTGGGCATAAGTTTTCGTGGGTAAAAAACCCACTTCTTCAGATGCATGGAGTGAAAATTACAGATGCAGGCATAAATATACTGGCACATGAAGAGAAGGGAGTTACCTTACAAGTGGAGAGCCAGTGTAGACAAGGCCAATTCAGTCAGGGTGGATGTGGTCCACTCCCAATAATTGATGAGGAGGTGTCAATACCAAGAGAGGGAAAATTGCTTTTGTAGTGAGCCAGCCACTCCCGGTCCCTATTCAAGCCCAAATTAATGGTGTTAAATTTGCAAATGAATTGTAGCTCTGCAGTTTCTCTTTGAAGTCTGTTTTTGAAGTGTTTTTTGTTGAGGGATGGCTACTTTTAAATCTGTTGTTGAATGTCCAGGAAGATTTGAAGTGTTCTCCTACTGGCTTTTGTATGTTACCATTCCTGATGTCTGATTTGTGTCCATTTATCCTTTTACGTAGTGACTGTCCGGTTTGGCCAATGTACATGGCAGAGAGGCATTGCTGGCACATGATGGCATATATCACATTGGTAGATGTGCAGGTGAATGAGCCCTTGATGGTGTGGCTGATGTGGTTGGGTCCTCTGATGTCGCTAGAGTATATATGGGGACAGAGTAGGCAACGGGGTTTGTTACAGGGATTGGTTCCTGGGTTAGTGTTTCTGTGGTGTAGTGTGTAGTTGCTGATGAGTATTTGCTTCAGGTTGGGGGTCTGTCTGTAAGCAAGGACTAGCCTGCCTCCCAAGGTCTGTGAGAGTGAGGGATCGTATTCCAGGATAGGTTGTAGATCGATGATGATGTGCTGGAGAGGTTTTAGCTGGGGGCTGTACGTGATGGCTAGTGGTGTTCTGTTATTTTCCTTGGGCCTGTCCTGTAGTAGGTGACTTCTGGGTACCCGTCTCACTCTGTCATTCTGTTTCCTCACTTCCCCAGAACGAGTCACTTTTCTAACTTGTAACAGTGACTTTTCATATATCTTAATTCTTTTTTTAATAGGGTCCTGTTATGCCTGGCAGTCATTCAGTTGAGAGATTTGTAATAGAAGAGAATCTTCACTGCATCATCAAATCCCACTGGAAAGAGAGAAAAACGTGGTAAGAAGTCTTTTCACTGAGTGAATAAAGGAAAAGTGATATGATACCACAATACCCCTTCCTGAATTTTTTTAGCTTTCTGTCTTGAGCATCGTGACTTTCACGGGAGACCTTTAAAATCCTGAAATGACTGTTGCCCAGAAGCTTGAGATGAAGTTAGGAAGTTAGAAAAACAGGCATTCCACTAAGATTTTAAATTTAAAATTACTTCCAAAAAAGAGCCAGTAGCCTTAGTGATAAACAGGCAGGATTTGTGTTTGTGGCAAGGGGTCTTGCACAATGACTGGTACAGCTTTCTGATTCCACAGAAACTAGAAATCCTGTGTTCTTGTGAAGACTGACTGTTACAATTAACGGGAGGATTCCTGTCTTAATTTCCACAAGGGAAGTGGAAAGACTATCTAGAGGTAGTTATAAATTAGTGCAAGTAGACTAGGCTTAGAATAATTGAAGAGTAGCATTATTTTCCTTTGGGACAAATGCTGGCTAATGAAGCGTTCATTAAACGATACTGCAAAAGTCAGAAGGCTTCTTGTATTTTCCATTAGCTTGTCCTATATTCAAATATCAATGGTAAAATAAGGGCCATGGGGAGGTGGCTCAGCAGGCACTTGCTAATGAGATAGACTCTTCGTTTTGGTTCATAAATCAAATCCAGGCAAGGCAAGTGGTGACTGACAGGTTTTTGTCTGGCTTATATGAGCTGAGTTTGGTTTCAGTCCAGTTTTCAGGTGGGCAGGTACCAACATTATGCAGACTACCACAAAACTTATACTAGATGGTATCTTTGTTAGTAGTTTGAGTATTCAAGACTTGCATATGCATGGAAATGAACATGTCCCTCCAGGTTATGGTTCAGGCGTATCTGTGGATAAGCTTGCACTGATGCTTGTGTTGCACCTGTTGTGTGTGTAAATAGTTGACTTCAGTCTTCAGACCTGTCAATCTGACAGCCTTCATGCAAAAAAAGAACTATTCCATAAATCATCATTTCTTGGTACCTAGACCATATCTAATGTGTTGCATTCTAACTTGCATATATTTATTTTTGCAGTGCTGCACAGCTACTGAGCTATCCAGGAAATAACAAGATCCCTTTGAACTATCACATAGTTGAGGTATGCATTTTACACACTGCATCTTGTGCACATACTTGATACCTTTACTTCCTAAATAGACTCCAAACCATTGTAGTCCATTCTTTGGGTATCAGAGTGGCCTGAAGGCTAGGGTGTAGTTTCTCACTGACTTAAATTATCGTCCTGCAGTTTTAATGCATGGATCAAGTTCAGTTACCACTATTGCAATAGAATTTCAAATAATGGCATTTCCAAAGTTTTACCTGTGTTTTTTCGTAGCTGGCCAATGTACTGATTGGCCAATCATCTCTGAGATGGTCTTTCTTTAAGATTTTTAGAGCTGAAAAGAACTTACTTAAACCAAAAAAAACCCCAAAAAGCCTTTCTCTTACTACTTTTCTGAGTTGCTTAGAGCACTGTATGTCACGTCCCAAAAGGTTTTAGCTTTTAATTTGAAGTCAATTTCTGGCTGTTTAGTGATGTTTCTTTTTCCATAGTCACTTCTCCAGGTGGAGGGATTTTTAATGACTACAAATATGAGTGGGAAGACAAATGTAGGTTCTCAGTCAGTTCCTCTATTCAGAGAACTCTCAAAGGCTGATGCAGCCATGCAGAACTTTGTACATTAAACTGGACATAAGGTTGAATGTGGAGACTTGAGTGTTAACTGCAATTTGTTTTGCAAGGCCTCTATTAAAAAGCAAACATTAAGAACTAGGAAGTTCAGTTAAACTTACAAGCAGGTGGTAATCTTGTGGGTGAATGGCTAAGCAAAATCACTCCGGGAATTAAAGGTTTACAATCCAAAATCCCCACATATTTTAAAAACCAGGAATCTCATATTTTAAGGCTAACCAAACCACCTCGTCTCTACCCCTATTCAGGCCAAAGAAACATCAGAAATGGAGATTGCTTTATCTCTCCATAACAGTTTTATCTCATTAGTGGCTACAAATCCTAAACTGCCTTTAGTGTTAATCAGAGAGTGGTTGTACAGAATCTGGCATTGTGCTGGCCGTACACAATCTCCAAAAGAAATAATTTACCATTCCCAATTAAAGACTGCTTAAAGGCCTTCAAAAAATTCCAAATCAGAAACATACGTAGGGGCCTCCTCTTCAATCACTTATCTGAGTAGGATATGAAAGGAATAAGGTTTGTAGGTAAGAAGGTAACAAGGGGAAAGGGAAAGTGGGTATTACAGGTTGCTTAACCGTGACTGTTAACCTTCCTGTCTATGAATGTGTCTTTAACAAAACTACAATGTTCTTAGGTTTCTTCTGTCTGAGAAACTGGAAAATTCAGTGTTAGCAAAAAAACAAAACTGCTATGCTCTTGTAAGATCTCTAACATTCAAGTCAGTGAAGCAACCTTAATGCTAGTTCAAGTAATGCTTTTGTCTGGGGAATTTCCCTTCTTTTCGAAAAGTCATTTGAATAATAGAAATAATGTGAACTAACCAATAGAAAAGGAATGTCATTTAAGCTTCGATACATGTGTACTTCTGCCTCTGATGGAGGGCTAAGGTGCTCCATCTTTCCTCAAAGTGCCATGCAAACCATGCCCAGTTATGCTAGGTGCTTAAAGGATTCATGCCCTAGGGTTTAGCTCACTTCATCCCATAAAGTTTCTGAAGGCAGGCCCAGAACTCTTCCTTCCTCATTACAACTTGCTGTAAAAAAATCCAGGTTAGCCCCTCAGATGTGGGGCTCCTGTCCTGCAGTTGGTCTCTGATGAACAGTCCAGGTATCTAGCACTCAGTGCCTTGATGCATTTAGTACCCTGTCGACCCACATACTTGAGTGTCTTGTGCTAAGTGATGGCCCAGTGTGCCTTACTGTGTGCTGGATGAGATGATGGTGGAGTAGAATCATCAGTCTGAACTTGGTAGAGATCATCAGTGCCCTGATTGTCCTGTGGTTCCTTGGGGTACTGATGGTACTTACAAAGCAGGATGTGCCAATCTGAAGGTCCCATTTCAGCATTTAGTGACCTGTGGCATTTGTCATTTTAGAAACTTGGTCTTGTGCACCACATCTTGGGACACAGACCAGCCTCAATTCTGAGGCTGGATTAAATTAAACTCTTGGTCAGTCTTAACTGTGGTTACGTGCCAACCTCTCCATCACAAACTTTCTTAAATCAAGAGATTCTGACTAACGATCCTTTTGGGAAAACTAAAAGCTTTACCTTATTGTCCAGGAATAAGTTTCATCTTGTAACTTTTTTTTTTTTTTTTTGGCTTAAGAGATTCAAGTTGAAATCGCAGTCACTATTTAGGATGCTAACACATTTCTCATGTAACTTTTTGGAAGTCCATATGATTAGCCATTTATGATGGCAGCACGGGAGAATGCAGTGGTGTAGTAAAGGCCAAGATGGCAATTATGCATAATACTTATATTTCATTTTACAATTCTCAACCCAGAAGCAAATTACCTTAATTTCCTTACTGTTCTTGGTTCTCTTCTAATATTGCAGTAGCTCCTGCTGTAAGCACTCTAAACCTCCTCTTTTGATCGTTCTTAACTTCGGAAAACATGACTCTTTTGGGCTGCGATCTTCCTGGCTTGGCCTCATCAGAGGTGAAATTAGTTTTGGAATCTTTGAGTTAAATTGGTTAAGTAGACATTTGTACATGGTGTTTCTTAAATCACTGTGTTTTAATTAGAAATTTTGTGCATACTTAACTCAAACAGCTGTCTTGTTCGAGCTTGCCTCATTTAGGAATCGGCTGTACTTGAAGCAATGTTCGTCATTTTTAAAAATTGAATGTTTAAGGTCTTTAATGTATGCACAGTAGAATTTACTGTTAAGTCTTAATGATACTTCTAAAGCTAGAATCTCGGAATAATAGAGTGCAGTGAAGTGCTTTCACTTTGGATTGATATTTAACTCTGGTGTAGAATTTGAAGTGGCTGGGTTCTAAGGTATCAGGATCTCCATCAAGAACACACTAGGGTCAGATGGAGAACTTACAAAGCCCATTAAGTATTTTCTGTCCTTTAAAGGAAATGCAAAGGCATTAGCAGACTAACGCTAGGAACATTAGAGTTGAGTGAACAAGTAGTCAAGTCTAGAAATTCAGGGTTTATGTTGAAAATTGAACCTTTGTTGTGCCTTTTTGCAGTATTTTAGGGAATAACTACTTATCAAGTAAAATTACATAAAGAAAAGAACACTAGAGTTGCAAAGTCAGAGACTGAACGCGAATTCCTAATTTGGCAATGTTGTAGCTGTGCTGGTCCCACAATATTGGAGCGACAGGTGTAATATCTTTTACTGCGCTGACTTCTGTTGCTTACACAGAGTTCTTTAGGTCTGGGAAAGGTACACAGTGTCACAGCTAGATAGAACATGGAACAGATTGTTAAGCATAAGCAGGGCCGGCTCTAGGATTTTTGCTGCCCCAAGCAAAATCAATTTTGGCCGTCCCCCCCTGTCCCCCTCCCCCCCCCTCCCATTTTTTTTCTTATCCCACTCCCCGGCCCCGCCTCAACTCCACCCCTTCCCCAAATCCCCAGCCTTGCCTCCTCCTCCCCCCAGGCTCTCAAGCCTAGGAGGGAGGGGGAGAAGCGGCGCGCGAATCAGCTGTTTCACGTGCTGCGGCCACTCGGGATCTCCCCCTCCCTCCCAGGTTTGAGAGCCTGGGAGGGAGGGAGAGCAGCGGCGCGCGAATCAGCTGTTTCGTGCGCCACGACGCGCGAGCGGAGGTGAGCTAGGGCAGCCGGGGCACATTTTTAGGGGCGGCATTCTGGCGCTGGCCATGCCGCCCCTAAAAATGTGCCGCCCCAAGCACCAGCTTGTTTTGCTGGTGCCTAGAGCCGGCCCTGAGCATAAGGAGCTAATACATTGCAAGAGACCATTCAAGGTGAAGCGGGGAGTTGACACCTCTCCAATAGTGTGAAAAAGGAGGGTTAGTGAATCACAGCTTGTAATAATGAGCCATAAATCCATTGTCTTTGAGTCCATGATTTTTAGCTTCTAGCAAAGTTATGAATTTAAACTCCCAGGCTTGTTTTTAAGGTGTTGTGCAGGCTTTCTTTGAGGATGAGGACTGAGAGATCTGATATGGAGAGATGGTTTTCGTTAAAAATGTTTGCCCTCAAGTTGTATGGCATTTTTGTCTTTATCATTTTTTCTGTGTGACTTCATTCATGAGCTTAGTGATTGTCTCGTTTTCACCCATATTGTTGTTAGGGAATTAACGTTCTCTAGGAATTCTTAATTTGGCCCTGTAGCGAAGCGACGACTCACCAGCGCGGCACCTCCTGCTGGTTGTCTCGGGAATTAGCTCTCCAGCATAGGGAGCGCCTCCTCCTGGCTGGTGTCTCACCTGCTGCTGGCCCCCATGCCCTCCCGGACCCCGGTGCTCTTTACCTTGGGGTTCTGCCCACCGCAGTACCCCCACACACTGGGTCTCCCCTCCCAGGGAAACCCCCAACCCACCTTGCCTCAATGGCTACTGCCAGTCACCATCTAGCCCCTGCAGTCTGTAATGGCCACTCATCACTGGCAAGGGGGTCAGTACCTGCTGCCTTTGCCTATTCCCAGGCTGTATCTCTGCAGCCCCAGTACCTCTGTAGGCCTTCAACAAGGCCTGCAGCCTGGGGTTTTACCAGGCTGAAGCTCCCTTACCTTATTCCCCAGCACTGCTCCAGCTCCAGGTACCTTTTTCTCCCAGGCAGCCAGGTCCTTCTCTCTCCACAGCTAGAGAGAGACTCCTTCAGCTCCTGGCCCCCAGCCCTCTTATCAGGGCCAGCTGGGCCCTAATTGGGCTGGCCACACCTATGGTCAGCCACTCCCTCAGCTGCTCTCACTCCTTTTCCCAGCCGCAGCCCTCTCCAGGACTACTTTTAACCCCTGTTCTGCGGGAGTGGGGCAGCTGCCCCACTACAGGCCCCCTTTGTTCTTATCTATTATGATGGTCTTTATTACATGATCATATGTAATAAAGGACTCCTACTTGATTCCGTGTGCAGAGACGTGTATGGCTTGACTCTTTCAGTGTACTTAGCACTTTAATGAATTTCATGTACTTCGAGCAAAGCTCTCACTGACTGCAGTTGAAGTTGAATGTGCTCAGCACTCTTACAAATCAGACTCCAGATGTCTCAGATTGGGCACCCAAAAATGAGAAAACAGTGGCTACCTGTGAAAAATTTGTTTTGTGACTTGCCCATAATCTCTCAAACACTGTGGCAGAGACAGGGATATCCAGTACTCAAGGGTTGCAGTCAACTTTCTAAACCATGAGACCATCCTTTCTCCTCTTGCAGTCCTCTGCCTCACTTGACTATACTGTCCAACTTCTGAAAAAAGTGTGTCTGGGGTCAGACAGAAGGCAACAGCCTCATTAACTGTACAGCCCTGACTTCATTCCCTTCGCACAATTCATCCTGCTCACTGAATGAGGCAGGAGTTATCAATACATACACACAGGCAACCTTAATTTTGTGTTTTCCTTCTCTTGGCTGCTTGCCAGCACAAGATCATGGAGCACACAGATGAGACAGTCTCCCTGTTTGCAGTGCCTGTGCCTCATGTCAGAGCAGCCCTTGGCTTCCAGGAGCTTGGGAAGTCCTGCTCATCCCCAGAGTGGAGCATGCTTGATACAGATGGGATCTTCAGGGTTTGAGCATTGGCCTGCTAAACCCAGGGTTGTGAGTTCAATCCTTGAGGGGGCGATTTAGGGATTGGGGCAAAAATCTGTCTGGGGATTGGTCCTGCTTTGAGCAGGGGGTTGGACTAGATGACCTCCTGAGGTCCCTTCCAACCCTGATATTCTATTCTATTCTATTCTATTCTATTCTATTCTATTCAGAGAGCTTAGCTTCCAGACTCTAATATGTCTCTACTAAGCATGTACAAACTCCAATTTTCATTGGCTTATAACTTGGCCAGATTGAGGCAGATTTTCATGAGGACTGCAAATGGCAAATTCCTGACATCAGGGTGACGCCCTTCCAAAGATTGTTCCAGAGCATGGAGGCGCTAGAACAGGGGCTCCAGAGCCACATGCGGCTCTTCAGAAGTTAATATGCGGCTCCTTGTATAGGCACCAACTCCGGGGCTGGAGCTGCAGGCGCCAACTTTCTAATGTGCCGGGGGGTGCTCACTGCTCAACCCCTGGCTCTGCCACAGGCCCTGCCCCCACTCCACCCCTTCCCGCCCCCTTCTCTGAGCCTGCAGTGCCCTCGCTCCTCCTTCTCCCCCCCCCCCCCCCCCCCCCTGCATGCTACGTGATCGGGAGGTGCTGGGAGCGGGGTGGAGCTGGTGGGGGGGCTGCTGATGTATTACTGTGGCTCTTTGGCAATGTACATTGGTAAATTCTGGCTCCTTCTCAAGCTCAGGTTGGTCATCCCTGTGCTAGAACGTCTCAGTGAAATGGTTATGCATTTTTTAAATTTGGATAAAACATATTTTTTCAAACTTCATTCTGTGAAAGGGCTGAACCATTTGCTGCAATTTTCTCCCAAAAATCAACTTGATGCAGATCCAAACACCTGTTGTGGAGAATTTCAGACCAAGCAATTTAACTTTGTCAAAATGTTAATCAACTGAAAACAGGGTGTTAAAACAAGTGTTTGGCATTCTGAACTGTAGGCATCACTACCTGTGCTACTTATATCAATACAGATTGGATCTAATACAAATGTACATAGTGTGAGGTTTATAATACAGTGCAATTTTCAGACTTAGTTTGATTTTTTTTTTTAAATCTCTCATAGAAACTTGCAAAATAAGACAAGCTTAAAGAAAATTATTTCAGTAGCATTAATATTTAAAGCCACCTAGTTGAAACTTTGTTTTGCAGTATAGTTTGGAATGCTCCTAACTACTGAACTTTCTTTTTTTCAAATATAACTTAATTTATAGATTTTTGCAATATCTTAGGACAACATCAACTTAAATGTATTTTAACTGATTTCCTTAACCCCTTTAAATAAAAACTAAATGTTTTATTTTCCCCTTTTTGCTGTTTTACTTCTGTAACTTCTCTAGTTTGGGTCATGAAACTTAACTGACTACTTTTGTTTATGGTTTCACATTCAGGTTCTCACTGGTGCAATATTTTGATTGTAGACAATGCAGGAGAATAACTCCGTTTAAAAAAATGTTTTAATTGATAGTTTTACAAGACTCTTTTGTTTACAAGCCAATAGGGAGTCAAACTTAAGATGTCTCTCTCAAAATCAAGCCCACTTGGAAGATTGTACAGTAAGCTACTGTAGGGTGTTGAGTGAGTGGGAGAGTGGCATTTAAGGTGGTGGGTTTTTAGTGTCTCACTTTGTTGAGCAGGGGTCTCAAACTCCCAGTCCGTGAACCGCCCCAATGTGGCCCATGGGGCTCCAGCAGTTTTGGGGCCGGGTCTCTCCCTTGGCCCCATCTGCCGCTCCCCTGCCCCCAGGCGACTTACAATGGCCTGGGGCTCCGGCAGTGCAGCGGAGCTGAGCGGCGTCTGCCTGTCACTCCATGAGTCTGCCGGCCCCTCCCTGCGGCGGCAGGGCGGGGCTGTGCCTCCGTGCTGCCCCCGCCTCGAGTGCCCCTGTGGCCAATGGGAAGCTGCAGGGATTGTGCCTGGGGGCAGCAGCGTGCGAAGGCCCCTCCCCTAGCCTGCCCTGCCTTGGAGCCCCAGGTAAGCGCTGCGCTCCCCTCCCAGAGCCTGTACCCCTCCCCCTTCTCCCTCCCAGAGCCTGCAACCCCACCCCCTCCTCCTGCAGCCCTACCCCCTGGCCCAGCCCAGAGGCTGCACCCAAACTCATCCCAGAGCCTGCACCCCAGACCCCAACCTCACCCCTTCTGCACCCAAACTTCCTCCCAGAGCCTGCACCCCAATCCCCTACCCCAGACCTCCTCCCCCACCGAAACTCACTCCCAAAGTCTTGGGGGGGGGCGGGTTCTGGGTGGCATGAGTGATATTATTGGCCCGCTGGGAGGATTTGAGGACTGGCACTGGCCCTAAGGTAAATTGAGTTTGAGACCCCTGGTGTTGAGGGTCCTGAATGGATCTTGCGGTAGTTCTTGTTGCAAAAACTTTTAAAAGGCTGCAGATGAATAGTATATGCATGTGTTCTCAGTAAGAGAGGCATTCTTTTCAAGCTATCCATTTTATAAACACACCTTATAGTCCTCATAGCAAGAGTTTAACAGAGAGAACGTGCCTTATTTGTGGTACATAGTCGCATGATACTGTTGTTCGTCAGAATTGTGCAGACTTGGACATGATGATGGAACTGTGTGCATGTGGCTAGACTGGGCTCTGATAACATGTTTTTTTTCCTCCTCCTCTTCCCCACCCCCCAGGTAGTATTTGCAGAACTGTTTCAGCTTCCAGTTCCACCACACATTGAGGTCATGTACACAACACTTCTGATTGAATTGTGCAAACTTCAACCTGGCTCTTTACCACAAGTTGTATCCTTCCTTGTTAAGGAGCACGGTAGCTTTGAATGCTTTTTCCTTTGTTCTCTGGAAAACTGAGTATTGGCATGAATTTTAGCAGTGACTCTCTTTCCTTCTCCCTTTTATTCAATTGAATAAAACAAGCAAATATTTTGACCATCAGTACTGCATATGTGAAAGAACAGTGCAGACAAATAGCCGTTGTAGTTCTGTTATCCTAGTCTCTAGTGTCAAAGTGATGGGAAAAATCTCCAGTGTTTTAAGCACTAATTTTAAAAATCAATCCCAAATGCTAGACTAGCAATAACTGTAATTATGCTGTATCATTGAATCATAATGCAGGAAACAGATTGTCAGTAAACCTGGCATATGCACGTTGGTTTCTCAGTTACAATGTCTCTGCATATTAACTCTTTGTTAATATCAGGTTCTAAAATTAGATTACAAATAGCAGCAGCGTTTGTGTAAGTTGTACCACTAGGAATTTCGCTTGTAAGTGAATAGAGGTTCTGAGGCTTGTTAATGTTGAGATCACTTCATGACCAACAGCAAAATGTATGTTGTTTTATAAATAAACTTAAAGTAAATTGTTAGACTATATTCTCCTTACTTACCTGCAAAGACTCAGGTAGAGATCTTTGTCCTGCAAGAGACAAGGACATCACTTAAACAGTGCAGGTAGTTTAAAAAGTACTTATGGTTTAAGACTTCTGAAATATCAAGTTTCAGATCCTATCAAAGTTTGTTTTACAGCTCAGATAAAGTCCCTGAAATTTAGAGTTAAGTCTTTGGCACACTTGTTATATATCAGTGGTGTCATAATCTGAAATGAACCAGCTTTAAAGGCTCACTCTGGCTTCTAGAAGATCAGTGTTATAAAAAAATGTAAAATTGACTGTGGATGACTTGATTGGGTGAACATTTTCAGTCTGTTTCTAACTCAACTCAGATTAATAGATTTAGCATATACATTTATGCAACAAGTTTGTCACTGAAATAGCTGCTGCAGTTTTCTTGCTGCATCGTAGCGGGGATGTCTTCCCCTTGCAATCTTACATTGTCCCATAGCTTTAAAAATATTAGCAATTAAGAATCATGGAGGACTGTCATCCATTTTTGAGCTGCCTTCTGTTTAAATTCTTCCCCCAAAATCTCTGCTAACCATAGTGGTGAAAACAATGTGGCAAAACAAGTGCAGTATTCAGAGAAATGAAGATTAAAATGAGTAAAGGTGGCTTGTTCTTGTTGCTTCTTACTGAGTTCGTTAGTGTGTTAGACTGCATCCTCTCCAAATAGCTCTGTCTCTTCAGAAGCCAGAGTGCTGCGGTCACGGAGGTGCTGGGTCTCCATAATGAGCTGGATGTCAGCAAGTATCACTAGGTGTGCAGCTTCCGTTGTCTTATAAAGTACTCTCTTTATGAGCAGAGACAAGAGTCTATCTAGTGGGCAAACTGCAGTTGCCCTGTTTTCCATGAAATTACCAGGACTTACCCTAGCGTGGGATAGTTGAAAAGTGAGATGTTACTGGGGGGGAACATCCTTCTGCAAACCCTCCGTAGAAAGTGGAAAGTTAGTATAAGCTCTGATTTATCAGACTCCTCTTTGCCTTAATTAGACACTTGTAGCTTGCACAAGCCACAGAAATGCTGTACATGCGTTTGGATACAATGAACACTACGTGTATAGACCGGTAAGTGCTTGTGCATTTCAGGAACACCAGAATGTTTTCCTCATTGTATACTGATGGATTGAAAATGGGTCACATGAAGTTCTTCTTACTACCTATTGGCTCCATAAAAACCCAACTGTAAATCCTAAGTAGAGTGTTAACGTTTGAGCTCTAGTCTTGAGCCTTCTAAACTGAAGGATGGGTGTCTACTTAGCACTTGCTCACCCTTCTCTGCTGTGTGCTGAGACCCTTCTCTCCCTACTCTCAGAAGGACAGTTGCCTTATACTGCCAACCCGCTGCCCTCCAGATCACTGCTCTGCCTACGAGCATGGTGCAGTTATGAGCTCAGTCCACACTCTGCTCTGCTGACGCATGCCACTTCCATCCTCTGGCCTGAGGGAGGGGTTGAGAGTTGGTTTACAGTGGGATAGCAGGCAAGGAGGTGACAGTTCATTATTCTAAGGGGTACGTGAAGCTTGTGCAACATGTAAGAATTGCAGTTGCTATGGAGAAAATCATTAAGACAATCTACATATTTGCAGTCAGCTATCTTTGCTTATGTTAATAAATAGATAGAATGGGACCAATGTGGTGAATCTGACAGAGCATGAGACTATCTCCATTCTGTCTCAAAAAGGCCAAAATGACTCTCACCTGGAACCAAATAACATAGTTTTGGCGTTATTTTGGTGGGAACTTAGGTAGTGTGCTAAAACTGCAGAGTTGTCACTTTTCATTCTTCCTTGTTTGATGCTTCATGGACTTCATGTGAATTTTTTTTAAATGTTGCAGGCTAGTAATTGCTCTAAAACCTTACATTGTGACCTGATTAATCAGTGGCTTCTAGTAGTTGAGAGAGAAGCTGTACCTTACAAAGGACTGTGTAAAGACAGTTATCTGCCAAATAAGAGAAACTACTCTGCATGCCTGAATCATATTTTAGCTGATAAAATAGTGATGAGAATGAAAAAGAAAAATCTAATAACCCCCTTTTGAAATTGCCTGTTGCACTTTTCTATGAATATGACTAAAGACCTCTGTAGATAGACTTATACACTTGACAAACTTGGCTTAATTTGGAGTTCAATGCTTAGCAAGTATTGGTGGTGGGGGAGTCTGTGTAAGGGATAAATTTCTAAAGTGTCGAGGGGACTTAAGAACACAAGTCTCACTTATTTGCAGAGGAAATCCCAAGTCTCTTATGCACTGCTGAAAATATCCCACTTAACTTGGGCGCCTAAAGCAAAGAAGCTAAACATTGTTGACCTTAGTTTAGCAGTGTGTTTCCGTTCTGTTATAAACGGTCCTTTAACATCAACATACCAGACATTAGTATGCCTTTTAACCTGAATGGGTGACTCCCTAATGACTTACTGTGTGACTTTTTTCTGTTCATCATTTTTGGAACACATTTTTCTCGACTTGAAATGACTCTAAGCTTGCTTTTGAAAAGTATAATTGAAACTCTCATCTGATTTTTTTTTTTTTTTGTTCTGTGAGTTGTTGCATGCTTAATAGAACTATAACATTTCCCTCTTTTAAAGGTTCATGAACTGGTTTTCCCACCATCTGAGTAACTTTCAGTTCCGTTGGAGCTGGGAAGATTGGTAAGTTTCTGTTGGGGTCCCCATTTGAGCCATTTGTTTTGCGTACAACTTTCGAACGTATCCAGAACTTGCCAGTGGTGCTGCTAATAGTTGTCCCTAGCTATCTGTAGTTAACATCTCTCAAAAGCACTAATCACCATAGAATTATCACCACAGTGCCTTTACTTTATAACCATTTAAATTTAGACAGGATGCAAAATACTGTTCTTGTGTAACTAATATATCACAACCTGCTAAATAGTGTTAACAGTTTTTACTGTAATTAGAAATCACTTATTTCAATATGTATTTGTGAAGATGAGACTCCATGTTGGTAGTTCATAGATTCTAATACCATTATGTGTTAGTACCCCATCTCAAAATTGCTGAGACCCGTAGAGAACGGGAAAGAGCATTGTAGATTAACTGTACTTAACCTGTGAACGCTTTGTACAGCACTGAGCCAATCTAAGAGCAGATTAAGAAGCAAATACAATGCTTGTTAAATGCTATCAAATTTTGCACTTTGATAGGTCAGATTGTCTTACTCACGACCTTGACAAGCCCAAACCCAAGTTTGTAAGAGAAGTCTTGGAAAAATGCATGAGGTAAGTGAAGCTTTTGAACACACCACTTTAGGAGCTTGGTATTTACTATGAAGTTTGTTTGATCATTGTTTACTTTTAGATCCTATTAACCAGATTCCTTTCAATTTTGTGCCTGTATATGTACTTATGAACTCTTTCCCATGCAGCACATTCTATTAATTCATGTTTTCAGTAGATGTTCATCGGTTCTGTTGTCTTGGCTGATAGGACTCTTGGAAATAATGGGACGCTCCCACTCTCCTAATAGATTGGAGAAGTGATGCCTTTAAATAGGAGGTGAAATATCCACACCTACATTTCACTTTTAGATGCAAGGCCAGAGGGTTAGACACTCCCTTTACTTGGATTTATGTGATGGACGTTGATTGTGGGGGGCGGCAGAGGAAGTAATGTTGCTGGAAAGTATTGGTCATTCATAAACTAAATGCAGGAAGGAACGTACTTTTGAGTTCTACCTTATTAATGGCTTGCAAGTAACACAGGGCCTAATTTTGATTGGTTATGAGGATCCAGGATTCTCATTGACTTAAAAAGAAGTTGTCAGTGCTCAGGATTGGTCCAGCAACTGGTGATGGCGAGGGAATAAGGGAAAAACTTTTCAAAGTGCTTAAGTGACATGGGCTTGGTTTACAGTACAGTTAGGTTGACATAAGCTGCCTTACATCAACCTAACTATGGTAGTGTCTACGCTACAGCCTTGCTCCCACCAATGTAAGTGCCCTATTACACCGACATCATAGGCGTAGGGCTTATGTCAGTGTAGTTAGGGCAACTGTGTCCATGTAAACACTGCATTACTTACATTTATAGTTGGCTAAAATTCTTGTCAATTTCATGGCTCTGTGCTGGATTCATAAAATTGACAAGAAAGGTGGGTAGATTTCCCTGCTGTGAACTCTGTACCTGGCTCACAGCTCGAGCTGTCACCCTGGGGTGGGGGGGTCCAGCTAGAGTCCAGCTGGCCCCCGAGCTCCCAGCTACCTGCTCCAAGCAGGCTGGTGCCCAGGCTCCCCTCTCCCCGCCTGGAGCCCTGGTTTCCCCTGGCTCCCCGCTCTGAGCCCAGCTGCCATGCACTGAGCACCTGGTCTCCCAGCTCCCTATGGAGCTCCCAGAGCTGTCAAAGCCTGGCTGCTCTGAGCAAAGACAATAGCAATGTGAAATTGACAAGAATGTCAGTTTCTCTGCTGGTAGGCTCTGTGCTGGGAAATTGAGCCCCGTGGGGCTGTCAGTGCACCCCAATGTCCCACTCCAGTTGGTGCAAGCGCACCAGGTGAAGAAGCGCTCCACCTGCAGAAGGAGAATAGTGTGGACACAAAGAGCCGGTGGCTCTTTGTCAGCCTAAACTAAGTCGACCTAATTTATAGTGTATACAAGCCCTTAGAATCCCAATTGAAAACTGTTTTCACTTACTCCTTTTTGAGTCAGGAAGCCTAGAAGGAGTAAAAGCACTGACTGGCAAAAGAGAAATATTTTGTCTGTGGATCCCTTCCATCTCACCTCAAACGGTGGTAGGCTAATTCTTAAATGTTTATAAAGGTTGGATGGAACTGAGGGTTAAAATGGAGAAGTCAAGGTAACTTTATTTCATTGATTTTTAAATTGTAGCACCAATATCTTGCCTGTGATCCACATAGCATGTGCAGTGTTTGAATAAAATGTGGCCCTGACTGACGGTTCCTCTTAACTTTGCTCATATTGAAAGGTTAAGTATGTGAAGTTGAGAATATAACTTTTTTTTTTTAAGTTATTCAAATCTAAAATGTCCATTGGAAGGTCAATGCATAAACTGGTTTCATTGACTCTTAATGTCTGGAAGGAACTATTCTCAATAAAATGTAGTAATAATCAGACTTCTTGGTTTTTGTTCTGGCAAAATTAAAACATAATAAAATAAGAGCATCTTTAAGGCAACACCATGGGGTATCCCTCAAAATATTCCACTGGTAATTCTATTACAACTGAAATTTTCTCTTGCAGGCTTTCATACCATCAGCGAATAATAGATATTGTTCCTGCTACATTCTCTGTCCTTAGTCCTGCAAACCCATCGTGTATTTATAAATATGGAGATGAAAGCAATAGTAAGTATAAACTACTTAGAAGGCGTTCGCATTTTGAAGAAAAGGTTATCAAAATATTATCTGTTTTGAGATCTGATCAGGCAAGGAAACCTCTAGTTTCTGAGTCAAATTAGTTATCTTTATAGAAGAAAATTCACAGTGGAAATAAAAAGGCTGACTTTTGACCTGGAAACATTGCCTGAGTGGGGCACAGTAATATAGTTTAGGTCTAAAACTTTGATTTGGGGCAGGTTGGGAGGGAATTCACTAAAAAGGGTTCCTAAAAACTTTAAAATGTCAATGTAAGCACCTTGGTTTGAAGTTAATTACCCTGCAGTGTTTGCAGCCTGAACACTGCAGCCTTGTGCTAGTTGCAAGAAAGCCTACAAGTCAATCTGGCTTCTGTTTTCAGTGTCTGAGCTCAGTGATGTGCAAAAGTTGAACAGCATAGTGAAGATAACTTACTATTCTTTGAGTGCCACATTTGTTTCAGAAACAAACGAAAGAGCTCTTGGTAAGCTCCAAAGAACTCTGTCTAATAAGTGAAGCAAGCAAACAGACAGGAGTAAGACAATAGTTAAGGTGAAAAGTGATATGGAGAGATTATTTGTGAAGAAAAAACGGATGAGTGCCATAAGTATAAGGAGTGTCACAATTGAAGGCACAAAGGTGAGCGGGAGAAGGAAATGAAGAGACTCTTCAAAATAGGAAGGAATTGGAGCACAGATGTAGGCAAAGGAACGGTTATGTAAACCCTCTAAAGTTGAGGCCAAGGGGGGATTGAATTTGATGTAGCAGATAGGAAGGAAGGATTCTCTGGGGCTGCTGATGTGGACAGTGACGTGAGGAGCAGGGTGGTAGCAGCAAGATTTTGGGTAGATCCAAAAGGGGAGAGTTGAAAGGCAGAAAAGATTAGACGTATCTAGGTGTGGATAACTTTTTGCTGCTGGAAGAGAGGAAAAGGTGGACTTGGGAGGAAGAAAGGACTGTACTGGTTTTGCAAAGCTTTTATGTGGGGAGGTGCTGCCACAGCTCTTGATGTCCTCGCTGCCTGGAATTGTGGATGCGTTTTGAAGTGTCATTACATAATTTAACTATTCACTGAATATTAAAATAAGTTCACATCTTGAGAGAAATTAGAGATTTGTGAGTTGGCTGCATGTGGTCCAGACATCGCATGAGAGCCTGCAGCTTGCTGCAAAATCCCATTTCCAGCATGCCAAAATCTCAGTTCTATTAATACAAAGCAGTAATTGTTGATTTTTTTTTTTTAATTGTTCAAGGAAAAGTGTGTGCTTTTCTGAAAAATGCACAAGCTGACATAAAAGTAACCCATATTCATTGCAACTAATTTTGAAGATGATCAGACCTTTTGTCTTCTGTTTAGAGTCTCTTCCGGGATACACTGTTGCACTCTGTTTGACCATTGCCATTAAAAATAAGACAAGTAATGATGAAATCTTCGGCATCTTAAAAGATGTGCCCAATCCTAACCAGGATGATGATGACGGTAAGGATATCTGACATTGGGCATTAAAGGTCATTTCTTCTGTGTTCAAAACTACTTTCACCATCCTATCGAAGTAGGAGTTGTGCCTGGTACGTTGCCTCATGACTTGTACACTTTCTCCATTTAGCATCACTTAACAGAAAACGGAACCAATATAAAACGTTGAGTGTATTTTTGTTTCTCTTGTCCCACAGACAGGACTCATTCTTATCAATGGAATAGTGGTAGGAAGGAGTAAACTGGTATGGGTGGCTGTTGCTGACAAGGATAGTATGAAAGAATGAAATAATGAAATAGTCCCCCAAACTTCACCATCAGGATGCAGATCTTGGCATTAGAAGAAAATGTAACATGGTTTGTGTCCTAAGTATGAGAGAGATTGCCTCTTTATAGATTACCTTAGCAGTTGAGAACAGCTAAGAGCTCAAGCTGCCATTCCCCTGGTCTAAACAAAATAGACATTCTTGTAAGGGGGCCTTGACTTGAGCTCGCTTCCCAGCCTCACCCTTGCTCTAAACATCCAGCGTCTTTCTGGCCAGGGCTTATCTGTTCTCAGATGTCTTAGAAGAGAGGTTTGAGAAGTCACATCTAAAGTTGGTAGCTTGGGTGAAAAAGAACTTGAATAATTCAGTAATATGTGAGATTGTACAGGCACCTAGATCAATATATAAAAATCAAAATACATGGAGATAATAAAGTGGTGTAGGAGTGTCCCAAGTCAGGGGAAAAATGGGTTAGAACAGAGGTTCTCAAACTGTGGAGAGTTCCCTCTAAGGTGCGCGCCTGGGCGGCCGCACACAAGAGAACGAAGGGCTGCCCACCTAGTTAGTGGAGCCGTGCAGGCGTGGCTCCACTAATTAGGTGCCTGGACCCTGGAGGAGATGCACATGTAAGGCGAGGTGGTGGCCTTGGGGGGGAATAGGGGGTAGGTGGGAGGGGGCAGTGGGGTGAGGTGGGGGAAATAGGAGATAGTTGGGGAGGCAGTGGGGTGAGAAGAGGGGATGGGGGAATTTGGGATGTGCAGGGCTGCAGTGGTCAGAGAAAGAGGCGACTTTCTCCAGCTCCAGGGCTGCGGCTGCCGGGGAGAGAACCCCCTCCTTCCTAGCTCGGAGGCTGCCGTGGCAGGGGAGAGAGGGAGAGACTACTGATGTTAAAATATGAGTTGTGTGCTTTTATTTGTAGAACAAAAACACATTGTTTATTATTTAGGTTTTTTTATATAGCCCTCTTATCCAAAGCGCTTTACAAATAGTTAGCTAACAGTACAAACAACATTTGGAAAGATCATTAAGTGGTCTGTCAAGACCCTCAGCAATTTTCAAATGATCCGCGGGGGGCGGGGGGGGAAGTTTGAGAACCACTGGGTTATAGGAATCCTAAAGGGATTAAACTGCTGTTTATCCTCTGAAAAGAAAGATGTTGATATGAGTGCTTTTGAAAGTCAGCAGTAGATTTTGCTAGGTTTGATAACACTTTCAAATGGGTGTGGAGTCTTCCCTGCTAGTACGAAACAAGAGTTTGAGGATCGCCTCCTATAGAGGATAAGGGAATAATGTAGTGTAGTCCTAAATGTACTCCAGTAGCTGCGTGTTAGCGAGGTAAGACTATCTCTGCGTGGTGGCACCTGGCAGCCTGAGGGAGTTGCTGATAAAACTGCAGCTTTTAGAAAGCATTGACTGATTCCCTGTTCAGGCTGCAAAGCTCAAGCGCTAAATCTTAAGTTTTGCAAAATAAAGAAACCATGAATTATCTTCAGTGCTTTGTTTGCAGGGTTAGATTTTGATAAATACTTATAATATTGATTTTAATTTAACCCACTGTTTCAATTTGAAAACAACTTTCAGATGAAGGATTCACCTTTAACCCCTTGAAAATAGAAGTTTTTGTACAGACTCTGCTCCATTTAGCTGCCAAGTCGTTCAGCCACTCGTTCAGTGCTCTGGCAAAGTAAGTGATAAATGCGTTATTTCTGGGTTTATGGAACGCATTTTGATTAGAACAGTGACTTGCTTGGTAGAGCTATTCTTCCACAAGCTTCAGCGTTTTGTATGTTGCACAGTGTAATGTGAAAGTAAGGAAGGAGAGAAGAGATGATAGGTTTTTTTTTTTTTTTTTTTTTTTTTAATTAAAGGGGGTGGTAGTGTGAATCTTACTATCCAAGCAGAGATCATAATGTGTATTTTACTCCATGTGGATAGGTCAAGATTCTGCATGTTCTGAGACATGCCTTAGCTTGTTGCTCACCTGGAAGAGTGCAGCAATAGGTAGCACACTTCCCAGTGCCCACAGTGAGCCCAGAGGGACACAGCAGCAAATTTGTGCATCCTTTTGCCCACGCCACACCTGCCCGGACCAGTGCACTTTAAGTGGGCATGGCATGGGTACATGTTTTAATGCCCACATGTGAACCCTGCTAGAGTCCTGGGGGACTCGTAAAAGAACTGGAGAGTCTTTTGGTCCCATCAGAGTATGGCTAAGGAAGGAAGTAGGTCTGACAACATCATTTATATATTGGTATTAGACACTGCAAGCTCTTCCGTAGTTAAGATACAAGATGGGTTCAGTTGTGATAGTTGGAGTGGTATCGAAATGGAGGCTGTAACAGAAAGCTATCTGTCTGAAATATCATAGCTGACCTTCTACCAGCGTGCTATAATCTTCTAGGAAAATTGGAGGTAAGCTCACCCAAGCATGGGAGAAGTGCCCGCTCAGAAAGGGGTTATCTGATGTATCAAACACCATCCTAGTCATTTTTCCTGCTCATCACTGATGTAGCATGGTCTAAAAATTCCATATTTTTCTTTTGGCAGTTGTACTGAGTGAGGCTTGGTGTCTCTCACTAATTTAGGCTTTCTTGGTGAAACTTAGACTAGTTCGGCATATGGGATTATATGCTGCAAGGGCATGTCCACACTGGGGCACTCAGATACGTTAAGGCAAATCAACTAAAGGTGTAAAGTCAATGTTCATATGTTAAATCCATGCGTGGCTGCTCTCATTCAGGAGAAAAGTGGCAATACTTCCCTGTAGACTAAATTCCGTTAAGGGCTTGTCTACATGAACAATTAGACTGCGTCCAGCCGGGGTCTGAATTACTCCACACTAGCCTGCTGTGGTCGAACTGTGGGCACCCTGATGACTCACTGTAACAGTTTGTTAGAATGCATTAACGTGTCATCAGGGCATGCACAGACCAAGAGACCACAGCAGGCTAGTGTGGGGAAGATTCGCACCCTGGCTTGCCACAGCCTAATTGTTCTGCTTTACTCCGAATTGAGATCATCCACATGGGGGACTTAACCCTCATCGGTTTCAAACTAATAGTTCATATGCCTTAACTTTCCGAAGTGTTCCTGTGTAGACATGGCCTATTAGATAATTGCCATGAATTGGTCACAGTGGCAGGTTTCAGAGTGGTAGCTGTGGTAGCCTGTATCAGCAAAAACAACGAGGAGTCCTTGTGGCACCTTAGAGACTAACAAATTTATTTGGGCATAAGCTTTCGTGGGCTAGAACCCACTTCATCAGATGCATGAAGTGAAAAATACAGGAGCAGGTATAAATACACAAAAGGATGGGGGTTGCTTTACCAAGTGTGAGGTCAGTCTAACGAGATAAATCAATCAACAGCAGGGTACCAAGGGAGGAAAAATCTCCTTTGAAGTGGTAAGAGAGTGGCCCATTACAGACAGTTGACAAGAAGGTGTGAGTAATAGAAGGGAGAAATTAGTAATGGGGAAATCAGGTTTAGGTTTTGTAATGACCCAACCACTCCGTCTTTATTCAGGCCTAATCTGATGGTATCCAGTTTGCAAATTAATTCCAGTTCTGCAGTTTCACATTGGAGTCTGTTTTTGAAGGGTTTTTTTGTTGAAGAATTGCCACTTTTAGGTCTATTATTGAGTGACCAGAGAGGTTGAAGTGTTCTCCTATTGGTATTTGAATGTTATGATTCCTGATGTCAGATTTGTGTCCATTTATTCTTTTGCATAGAGACTGTCCGGTTTGGCCAATGTCCATGGCAGAGGGGCACATGATGGCATATATCACATTGGTAGATGTGCAGGTGACCGAGCCCCAGATGGTGTGGCTAATGTGGTTAGGTCCTATGATGGTGTCCCTTGAATAGATATGTGGACAGAGTTGGCACTGGGGTTTTGTAGCAGGGTTTGGTTCCTGGGTTGGTGTTTTTGTTGCGTGGTGTGTAGTTGCTGGTGAGTATTTGTTTCAGGTTGGAGGGCTGTCTGTAGGCAAGGACTGGTCTGTCTCCCAAGGTCTGTGAGAGTGAGGGATTATTCTTCAGGATAGGTTGTAGATCCTTGATGATGCACTGGAGAGGTTTTAGCTGGGGGCTGTAGGTGACAGCTAGTGGTGTCTGTTACTTTCTTTGTTGGGCCTGTCCTGTAGTAGGTGACTTCTCGGTACTCTTGAGTATGTCTACACAGCCTGTAGCAGTGAGGCTCCCAGCCCGGGTCCATGGACTCGGGCTTGCGGGGTTCATATTACTGTGCTAAAAATAGCTGCATAGACAGTGCTTTGAAGTTGCAGCTTGGCCTCTGAACCTGCCCTCCTCCCTAGCTCTAGCCTGAGTTGCAATGTCTACACGGCTATTTTTAGTGCTGTAGTACAAGCCCAGGTCTGTTGACTTGGACTGGGAGGCTCACTACCATAGGCTGCATAGGCATACTCTCTACCAAACTTTTACTGGACCACTTCAACTACTTGCTGTGCATCCACTGATCGCTTTTCTTTATTCTAATAAGGTTTCATGAAGTCTTCAAAACCCTCGCTGAAAGTGATGAGGGGAAGCTCCATGTGCTGAGGGTTGTGTATGAGGTCTGGAAGAACCATCCACAGGTAAGAGGGGTGGTTTCAGATGTTTATTGAAGCTTACATTCTCACGATAATGGGAAACAGAATGAACACTGAAAAGCCTAGAAACTGAATTGTTTGCAAAGACAAAGTTGCAATTTATTCTCACTTTAAAAAAAAAAAAAAGAGAGACCTGGCCACTGTTTACTTAAATTGTATATTAGAAAGAATTCAAAATGTATTTACTGGTGTTACTGACAGCATCTTAGATTAGATATCAAATTTTTATCTGTTTCTCACTATGCTACCTCCTTTCAGCATTTATTTCAATTGATGGCAATTTGACGTTTGGGTTGCTAACCCTGCAAGAGAATGTCTCTTATTAAAACAGCCATTTCCATTGGGGGGGTAATATTATGGAATCATTTCTCTTGGTCTTAAGTTTTGTAATAGTTTGTTTTACAAAATCTAAACTTGGGCAAATGCTTCAAAGTGAGAAATAGAAGTCTATCACTTAGAACTTGCTCTGAATGCAGATATTACTTGAAATGAAAAATAAAAAGTGGTTACGATAAACATGGGCTCAAGGCAATGTGCTTGTAGAATTGACTGGATCAACTGATCTGGCAGACTGGTTTTGTGATGTGGCTGTTACTTAATTGAGGTAAATATAACCTTAATTCTTTGGCTGTGTGATTCAGCAGTAGTTAGTGTTCACTTCAAAGTAGTGCACCAATTGAACTAAATGTAGATACAGATTTAGTTAAATTGTTGCAGGTCTTCTAGTGTGAACACTGTGTGTGGACAATCTTAAAACTAGTTCAGTGTGACAGTCACACCAGCTTACCCATATCTGGTTAAAATTGCACCTTTAGTTAAACTCATCTACACACACTGTTGCAGCAGGCTTCTAGAGAAGCAGCTGCCTTTACAGAGGGCATTCATGCTACACTAGCTAATGACAGCTGTTGAGAGCGGAGGGGTCACTGGGGTATTTTTACCTGTTGCATCCTATGTTTCACACCAGCAATGAACAGGTAGGATTGAATATTTCTTATTACCATAGGTATCGTGATGCTATAATACAGTAAACAGATTTTTTTTTCTTTTTTCCCCACAATGCAGATGATTGCTGTGCTTGTGGATAAGATGATTCGGACGCAGATAGTTGATTGTGCTGCCGTAGCAAACTGGATCTTCTCTCCAGAGCTTGCTCATGATTTTACTAGGTAACAAAATCAATTCTCTGTTGAAACTAACATTCAGTTGGGTTAGACATATTTTCACTTTGTGGATAATGTACACTGAATACTAGTTTTTTACTTGGCTTTATTATGGTAAGCAAACAATTTAAAATAAAAATAAAAATTACCTTTGCACTTCATACACAACCTACGTGTCAACCCCTCCAAAAGGATATTTGTCATTCAACATTCTCCATTTAGAGTTGAGGTGCAGGTTTATAATGAACCCAAGAATCCATCTCGTCTAGTTTCTGGACAATGGCTTATAACTTCAATGTGCCTCTGAGGAAGGTACACCTCTACAGTCACCATGCAAACTGCTCATTGGCACAGGGACTGTCTTGTTCTGCACTAGTTTAGCACCTTAGCACAATGGGGACATGGTATATGGCTGAGGTTCCTAGGTGCTGCTGCAATACAAATAATAAGTAATTGGGAGTGGGGAGGATGTCCCAGACACAGACTGTGGTTCATGTAACTATCTTCTATAATTGCAAGTACTATTGTTGTTAGTACCTTTTGTGAATTATACTTATCACTCACAGTTCTATAAGTTAATAGTACATTGTATTCAGATAATTACTTTTTTAAAAGTCAATTTATTTGTTCATATAGTTATAGTTACAGTGAGTATCCAAACCATTAAAGAATCTCTTAAAGTAAACAAGGCTCGAGAGAAAAGGATACCACATGGCAGTATATTAAGGAGACTCTAGCATCTTGACATTTTTTAACTCCCTTGACGTAAAACATTCTAACAAAACAGATCCATGATGTGCCTCATGCATTCCTGAATGAATTCAAAATAAAACACCACTAATATTTCAAGGTAAAATAGAGGAAAGATCCCACTGTTTGTAATAGGAAGCCACACCTGTTTAAGTGTACTCCCCTACTACTACTATTTGTACTTCATGTGCATAAGTTGCATAAATTGCAAAGGAATTCAGGTTATAGTTGAAACTTTGGAAAATTCTTCCTGGACATGTATTTCTATAATAAAGTATGTACACTTAATACATTCTGGTAACACTTGAAACCTGTATTGTTGCTGTTAGTCTGAGTAAGAAGGTTGAGGCTAAAATACAGCTAAAATTTTAGACGTGTGATTTTTTTTTTTTCCTCTGCTCTTTATCAGTTTACTGTGTTTTGTATTTTGTTATCGGCTACAGTAAGGTTATAATTGGTTCTCTGCTAGGTTCTATATCTGGGAGATCTTACACTCCACGATTCGTAAGATGAACAAGCACGTAGTGAAGATCCAAAAGGAGCTAGAGGAGACTAAAGCAAGATTAGCCAGGCAACACAAACGAGTATGTATCTTGTTTTGTATCTTGTAAATATATTAGCTTGAAGTAAAGCCATGTACTTTTCACATTTACTGCATTTCAGACTAAATCCTACTTTTTCTGTGGCAAGATGCATGTCGGCTGATGAGAGACTTGCTCTGTGAGAGACAAAATAAATATGCTGTTAATGTTTCTACAACATCAGTAGCACTTAGATATTGACTTGGATTCCACAGGGATTGTGATACTAACATGATCTTCAGATACAGCTGTAAAGGCTGTTACAGCCAAGAAGTCAAAGTAAATGGAGCTCAGTTTACATTCCTTTACCACTTTTTTGGTCTTTCTCATAAGTTAACTACAAAAGAACACTAATTTTTTGTTGCCAATTATAGATGCTTCAGTGACAGCTACCTCTCACCTAACTCAATCTCGTTTTCTGTTACAATTTCCATTGCTATACAAGAATGTATTTTCAGTATTTCAGCTTTACTGTAGTTGCAGATCTCCAATCAACAGGTTAATCACTGGAACTATCTCCAATTCAACAAGTTAATCATTAATATTTGGAGGATTTTCTTGCCATGTTGTATTAGGAGGAGAACATCACCAGACAAACATTTAAATTGTTTTATTTAACTAAAACAACAACATTATGCATTCTGAATTTTTTTCTTCAACAGCAAACATACAATATTTTAAAAAAAGCATATGTTCTTCGCTTCTCACATTTATCTCCAGACTTCTCCCTGTCCAGATCTATTCCACCCCCAACAATCTTCTATTCATTGAACTTTTTGAAACTTTGCACTTTTAGAGAGAGGTAAGGGATTGACTGTGTACACAAATTTGCAGAGGGACAATACAGTTGAGGTCTGTTATTTCTCACCTCTATATATTATATATTTATTTAAAAACATTTTTGCTGTTAACAAGCATGTTATCTCTGGAGACACAAATCCACAGTTTAAGAACTGCAAAACTAAGCATCTCTGATGTTATCTTTTAGACTGAGCACTGAGTCCAATTGGGTAGATAGAAAGATTAACCTAAATAATCTATACAGAAGCCCCTGGAACCCCATAAAATTGAGTCCCTCATCCATGAACTATTGGAACTCATTTACAAAACTTTTCTTAAACATTACATGAATATATTGTCTCATACTATAGAATTAGAATTTATAATCCCTATTCCATGATGAGATGCATTATAGCTCAAAGATATCTTAATTAAAATAGGTCTTTTCCTCAAAAAGCATTTTATCAAAAAAATCCAATTTTTTTTAAATCATTGATTTTTATCAACCCTGATTTTGAATGCTCATGTGTGACTGTACCCCCAAAAGTTCCTATATGAGACCTTGGGAGGAGGCCAGTCCTCGCTTACAGACAACCCCCCCAACCTGAAGCAAATACTCGCCAGCAACTACACACCACACCACAGAAACACCAACCCAGGAACCTATCCCTGTAGCAAACCTTGTTGCCTACTCTGTCCCCATATCTACTCTGGCAACAGCATCAGAGGACCCAACCACATCAGCCACACCATCAAGGGCTCATTCACCTGCACATCCACTAATGTTATATATGCCATCATGTGCCAGCAATGCCCCTCTGCCATGTACATTGGCCAAACCGGACAGTCCCTCCGCAAAAGAATAAATGGACACAAATCGGACATCAGGAATGGTAACATACATAAGCCAGTAAGTGAACACTTCAATCTCCCTGGTCATTCTATTACAGATTTAAAAGTCACTATCATTGAACAAAAAAACTTCAGAAACAGACTTCAAAGAGAAACAGCAGAACTAAAATTCATTTGCAAATTCAACACCATTAATCTGGGCTTGAATAGGGACTGGGAGTGGCTGGCTCATTACAGAAGCAGCTTTTCCTCTCCTGGAATTGACACCTCCTCATCTATTATTGGGAGTGGACTACATCCACCCTGATTGAATTGGCCCTGTCAACACTGGTTCTCCACTTGCGAAGTAACTCCCTGCTCTCCATGTGTCAGTATATAATGCCTGCATCTGTAACTTTCACTCTATGCATCCGAAGAAGTGAGGTTTTTACTCACGAAAGCTTATGCCCAAATAAATATCTTAGTCTTTAAGCTGCCACCAGACTCCTTGTTGTTTTTGTAGATACAGACTAACACGGCTACCCCCTGATATATGAGAAGGTAAGTCTTTAAACGCTACATTTTGGTTCCAAGGATAACTGAATACCAAAATAGATTAAATGGGAAAGCTGATAATGTCTGAAGAAACTGATTGATTGCTGACATCCCAAACTATACTTGTGGAAAAAATTGAGTCTTGCCCCTCCACGCAAAGTCTGTATGTGCATTAGAAGCACTTAGTACCTTGAATGTCTTCTCCATTTATCTTTAGCATAATTAGTTTTATTTAATGCACTTCCAATTATGCTGAAATTCAGTTCTGAACAATATTGTAGGCTGTGTTGTGTGAACAATGCTCCCCTGCACTACATCCTTAGAGGTCTGGACCTTGAATGTTGTAATGCTGATATCAGCCATTTTAAGAAAGGTTACATCTGGGGCTGCAGAGGAAGAAAAGTACTTGCTTGTCAGTTTTTATGCAGGCAATCACACCTCTTGGATTACTTCACACAGGGCCCTAGTTTTGTCATCCTAAATTATTTTTGCATATAGTATTTCTACAAATATTTGAAGTTTATAGCTGTTAATTTATGGACAGATTTGCAGGAAAACAATCTTTTGTGAGACTAACAAAGCAAATAATACCTGCAATCAAAACCTTAATCTGCCCAATTCCTTATTTCCTACTAAACTGCATTTAGTTTTGTATAACTTCCCTTAACTGACTCATGGCTAGTTGCTAAGAGGTTCTGAAGATGTGTGTTTTTTAAATAGATTAGGGACAGACAGTAACTGTTATCTAAATTTTTCTTTGGTAAGGAGCATCACAATGAGCCCATGTCACAATTACAAGGGCTAACTGCACCTCTGTCCCCTTCCTGGTGTCAGAGTGCACCCTCTCCAGTGTCAGGCCTCGTGCCTTTACCTCTCCCGGGGTACTCTTAGACCAGGCCCAGCACCCAGGCTATTAACTGTGCACACCCACCAGATTCTACTGAGTTCTGGCACCTGCTGTTCTTCCATTCAGGAGTCTGTGACCAGTGGTGTGTGCATTGACCAGACAGCCTTTCTACACCAAGATGGTTTTTTTAGCAGTAGAAAAACAGATTTTAAAACAATCGTACCGTCCCTGGCAGGTAAATGAAGCCGACCTAACTTCTTCAGACATCCCCACTGAGTGTGGGCGTGTGTCTGTCTGGTTCCACCAGACAACTCCCCACCTCTCGGGGTGGGGGGGGGGGAGGAGGAATCTTCCTTTTTAAACCTGTTGCAGTTCTTTTGATATCCTGGTTCCCAGGCCTTGTCCTGTCCTGGCGGTGTCTCTTCTCAGTGCAAGTCTTTGCTCAAAAGTGGTCTGTCTTGAGCTATTCCTCTTCCCTTCCAGCCCCATGTAAACTAAAGCAGCATATTCATATAGCAAACAGCCCACGAATGCAGTCAATGTACGGTAGTGATAAATGATTACAGAGCAGCTCCACTTCCATCAAGCCTCATTAGGCAAGTTGCGAGCAGCCATGCACGTGCCTCGTACTATGGGCACTACCCGGATCTCACTAGCCGAACTTTACCAGGGTTAGCTGCGTCAGTAACTTCATTACTTTCACTTCCAGCGAGACAGTGATGATGACGACGATGACGATGACCGAAGCAGCGATAGGGAAGATGGACCCTTGGAAGAGCAGATAGAACGCTTGCAGGAGAAAGTAGAGTCTGCTCAGAGTGAACAAAAGAATCTCTTCCTTGTTATATTCCAGGTAACGGTGTGGGATTTCATCCCTCTGGCAACTCTCAACTTTTAAGGGGACTAGAATTTGGAAGGTGTGGGGAAGGATGAATAGCTTTACTATGGAAGCTAGTAATGTGGTCTAGCCACTCCAGAGCAAGAAACTTCTAGGTTTCCCCTAGAGAGAACTTGTTCAACTTCAAAGTGTTTGCATAAAGGAGTTCTTATACTGGATTGCGCCTTTCTTGAACAAGCAAAAGGCAGTGTTTGTCTAAATGCAGTGTTTAGTATCTCTCAATTTAAATGAATTATTCAGACTTGACTGTTCATAACTTCTGTAGAATATCTCATGGATTATTTTGTCCAGAATAATACATACTTATCTAAGATGAGTGAGTTTCCTTCATGTTCCAAGACCTGCTTAACCAGTACTTCATTTAAAACTATTCTTTTTTTTTAGCGTTTCATTATGATATTAACAGAGCATTTAGTGCGGTGTGAAACTGGTGGGATTGATGTAATTACGCCTTGGTACAAGAACTGTATAGAGAGACTGCAGCAGATCTTCTTACAGGTTGGTCTCATTCAGCAGGTAGATAATGCTTCGTGATTTGAGAATCAGTCCTGTTCATTTAGCCTCATCCACTTCAGTTCATTAAAATACAGCTGGCTGGGGCAGGATTGTCCTAATTGGTTAGCACAGGGGATTGTGCGCAGGTCTCCTTGCTTCTAATCCCAGTTTTGCCAGTGACTGTTACTGTAGGTAAACGATTTGTTAACTGTCCCTCCATTGTAAAATGGATGTAAATACAAAGCGGAAGGGATATATCAAGACTTGATGCTTGTAAAGGCACTTTCAGATCCACTAAGAGGTGCTATTATATGTAAGTGCCAAGAATTGATTGAGAGGGTAGTTGTAACATATCTATGAAATGACTGCAGCCCTGGGAGGGAATGTTTAAAGACCCCTATTAAACCACAAGAATTTTGGAACTCTGCAGTCTCTTTTTAAAATCTGGTAACCTGTGTAAAAAGATTAAAGTTTGAGATGACTTGGCTGAAAGTGACAGGCCAAGAAATTGAAAGTGTTCCTTTCTGTGAATACTGGTTGGTGACTGCACAGGATGTGGTATGTAATTCTTCACGTGGAGTCCTCTCACGTATGTGTAAACAAAGTTTACATGGCCTCCTAGTGTGTATTTGGGCCCAAGCCTACAGTTACCTCCATGCATGTGCAGAGGCTGCCCCCCCCCCCCCCCCACTCACTTCAGGATCAGACTGTAGAGTCACCATTGCTAGCATCTTCCAGCTTGTTTTGCACAGGGAGAGTACAAGCACTTAGCAATACAAGATATAAACGCAAATGCAGTTCCTACATCCTGTCATCTCTCCAGGCTACACCTTCCTTGCAGCTGGTAGAAATTACGTGCAGCCCAGCCCAGCACCCGTATAGCCCTAAGTTTTGGCCAAAAATTTGGCTGCTGTATTTGATGCATGTTCTGTTCTCTGCATGTTTTGGTACATAAAGGCAAATAAGAGTAATAAAGGTGTCTGTCTCTGTCTGCAGCATCATCAGATAATCCAGCAGTACATGCTGACCTTGGAGAACCTTCTGTTTACAGCTGAATTGGACCATCACATATTGGCTGTATTTCAGCAATTCTGTGCTCTGCAGGCCTGAGAATTTTTCACATGCTGAGTCTTATCTACAGGACTTAAACTGATTTCATATTTTTAAACAAAAAGGGGAAAACTTGACATGGGGAAGGAAGAAGCTTTGAATTCAAGATGGCTTACCATGTTCTTCTGTGTAAACGATACAGTACTGTAACAGACATCAACTGTTTTAGCGACATAGGCCTTTGTTATGACTGATAGAGGACTGGTGTGGAATAATTATGAATTCTTTTAATTTGTCCTTTAATTTTAAATGGTTTGAATGTTGGCTTCATCATAGCATTTGTTTGTTTTTTGTTTCTCCCCTCTGTCGTTTATATAAAAATAAATAGGGAAAATATTAGAGAATTGGTTACCTCTGCCTAATCCTTAAACCAAACAAATCCCCAAATTACCATAATGTGAAGCAGGTCATAGAGCGTCTTGTGAATGTGACAGACATGCAACTCTTCAGTGAGCAACTTGATAAATTCTCTTTAGTTAGGCAGAGGAAAAGTATCTTAACTTCAGGCATGTGAAACGCTGAGTCAAGCTTACAAAGTAGTCTAGAGCATATGGGTTTATTACCAAACTGAATAGATTTTTCACAGTTTGAAAGAGAATGTGGTTGAAATACAGTTGAAATATGTTTTTTAAATCTGTTGTCTGGTGTCTTTTTTTATTACAGTAATTACAAACATTATGCTGCTCATAAACATAACTGTTCATTACAAAAGATTTTGTAGGAAGTGTTAACAATTGGAAGCTTCATGCTAACATCTTCTGAGGAATATATTGCTACTTTCCAATACCCTAAAAAGATGAGTTACCACCTTACAGTGCCTGTCAAAATATCTAAATCATTCAGATAATAGAAGCACATGCAGGGTGTTTCCCCTTCAAATTAGATTCTCCTTGGATGCTCTCTGAATCAGGCAGTTCCCATTTGAACACCGTGGACAGTGTGCCGTCCTTAAATGCTAACCTCTCTCCCAAGAAGAGACTGAATACAAAATGTAAATAGGTTAATCTTTTATCATTGATTGTAACTTTTCCACCAACAGTCTTGTGGTCACCTAAGGACTTAAGAATGGCCACACTGGGTCAGATCAGTGGTCCATCTAGCCCAGTATCCTGTCTTCTAACAGTGACTGATGCCAGATGCTTCAGAGGGAATGAACAGAACAGGGAATCATCCAGTGATCCATCCCCTGTCATCCTGTCCCAGCATCTCTTAGCGGTTTAGGGATACCCAGAGCATGGGGTTGTCCCTGACTACGTTGGCTAATAGCCATTGATTCTATCTAATTCTTTTTTGAACCCAGTTATAGTCTTGGCCTTCACAACGTCCCCGGCAATGAGTTTCACAGGTTGACTGTGTGTTGTGTGAAGCAATACTTCCTTTTGTTTGTTTTAAACCTGCTGCCTATTAATTTCATTGGGGGACCCTGGTTTTTGTGTTATGCGCAGGGGTAAATAACACTTCCTTATTTTTCCACACCAATAATGATTTTGTAGATCTCAATCATATCCCCCCTTAGTTGTCTTTTTTCCCAGCTGAAAAGTCCCAGTCTTTTTAATCTCTCTCCATACAGAAACTGTTCCACACTGTAATCATTTTTGTTGCCCTTATGTGTACTTTTTCTACGTCTAATACATCTTTTTTGAGATGGGGCGACCAGAGCTGCATGCAGTATTCAAGGTATAGGACGTACCATGGATTTATATAGAGGTATTATATTTTCTATTTTATTATCTCTCTCTCCTAATGGTTCCTAACATTGTTCGCTTTTTTGACTGCCGCTGCACATTGGATGGATGTTTTCAGAGAACTATCCACAATGACTCCAAGATCTCTTTCTTGAATGGTAACAGCTAATTTAGACCCCATTGCTTTGTATGTACTGGGATTATGTTTTTCCAATGTTCATTATTTTGCATTTATCAACATGGAATTTTATTTACCATTTTATTGCCGAGTCACCCAGTTTTGTGAAATCCCTTTAACTCTCCACAGTCTGCTTTGGACTTTACTGTCTTGAGTAATTTTGTATCATATACAAATTTTGCCACCTCACTGTTTACCCCCTTTTCCACATCATTTATGACTATGTTGAACAGCACTGGTCCCAGAACAGATCCCTGGGGGACTCTATTTACCTCTCTCCATTCTGAAAACCGACCATTTGTTCCTACACTTTGTTTTCTGTCTTTTAACCAGTTACTGATCCATGAGAGAATGTTACATCTTACACCATGACCGCTTACTTTGCTTAAGAGCCTTTGAGGGACCTTGTCAAAGGTTTTCCAAAAGTCCATGTACACTATATCACCCTTGTCCACATTGGTTTACCCTCTCAAAGAATTCTAATAATTGGTGAGGCATGATTTCCCTTTACAAAAGCTGTGTTGACTCTTCCCCAACATCGTATTTACTTGTGTGTGATGATTTTGTTCTTTATGTAGTTTCAACCAGTTTGCCCGGTGCTGAAGTTAGGCTTACTGGCCTGTAATTACCCAGATCGCCTCTGGAGCCTTTCTTAAAAATTGGTGTCACACTAGCTATCCTCAAGTCATCTGGTACAGAGGCTAATTTAAGCGATAGGTTACATACCACAGTTAGTAGTTCTGCAGTTTCATATTTGAGATCCTTCAGAACTCTTGGGTGAGTACCATCTGGTCCTGGTGACTTACTATATAATTTATTAATTTTGTTCCAAAACCACCTCTATTGACACCTCAGTCTGAGACTGTTCCTCAGATATGTCACATAATAAGAATGGTTCAGGTGTGGGAATCTTCCTCAATCCTCTGCAGTGAAGATCAATGCAAAGAATTCATTTAGCTTCTCTGCTACAGCCTTGTCTTCCCTGAGTGCTCCATTAGCACCTCAACTGTCCAATGGCCCCACTGATTGTTTGGCAGCTTCCTGCTTCTGATGTACTTACATATTTTTGCTGTTAATTTTTATCTTTTGCTAGTTCTTTGGATTTTTTTTTGGCCTGCTTATTATACTTTTGACTTGCCAGGGTTTATGCTCCTTTCTATTTTCTTCAGAAGGATTTGACTTCCAATTTTTAAAAGATGCTTTTTTCCCTGCAACTGCCTCTTTGACTCTGTTTAGCCACTCTCATTTTTTTGGTCCTCTTACTGGGTTTTTTTTGTTTTGTTTTTTGTATTTCAGTTAAACATTTAATTTTAGCCTATATTAAAAAGTTTCCATGTAGCTGGCAGGCATTTCACGGTCTCCCAGTCATAGCTGGATTTGCTATCTATATTGCTAATGATTGAATCCCCCATTACTATTACTGTCTCCCCCTAATAATGGGGGTCCCCTCCCTTGGAGGGGTTTCCTCAGTGCAAGAGGACACCATGACATCAGCTGGAAGGATGGTCCTAACTATGGGATCATTTCCCTTCATTCCAGTTTGATGATCTCCTTTCCCAAGATATTCCTCCTCCTCCTCCTCCTCCTCCTCCTCAACAGCACAGCGGCTCTCAGGGCAGGTCTACACAACAGCCCAGATGGACGCTCTGAGATCGATCCACCAGCAGTCGATTTAGCGGGTCTAGTGAAGACCTGCCAGATCGACGGCAGATCACTCTCCAGTCGATCCCTGTACTCTACCCCGGATGAGAAGAGTAAGGGAAGTCAGCTGGAGAGTTTCTCCCGTTGACCCCCGCAGTGTCGACCTAAAGTACGTCGACTCCAGCTACATTATTTACAGAGCTGGAGCTGCGTAGCGTAGGTCAACTTGCCACAGTAGTGTAGACATAGCCTCAGATTGAGGGCAGGACCACTCTACTCTGTTCCTCTCTGTCTCCCAATTCAGCTGCTCTGGTCTCCAGAGCTCGTACTCAGTCTCTGAAGGCCATGAGCTGCTTGCAGCAAATGCACACGTTCGCCACCCGCCCACAAGGCGGGTACTTGTATGTGCTGTATTCAGTGCAATAAATTGGATAGCCCCACTCTGCTGCTGGACTTCAGCCTGCATTCTTTTTGGTCCTTCAGCTTTGTTAATCAGGTGTATCTGGCTTTCACGCTCCCTCTCTCCCCTCCCTCACAAAACTCCCCTCTTTGCTGGCTGTGTGTGTTCACTAGCCCATCTGGTCACTTACGAGCTGGCTTTTTAAATCCCTGTTCATCCTTAATTAGTCCTGCCCCCTTGTCAAGGGACCCTAAAGGGAGTAGGGATCAAAGGGCAGGGCTCGAGCCCCGTTAGGAAGTTCTCAGCCTTGCCTAGCAGGTAACTAGGCTCAGCACACAGCCCCCCCCCCCAGTTGACCAGTGGTTTTCAAACCGTGGGCCACAACCCAGTACTGGGTCGCAGAATGGAAGGCACTGGGTCACAGCAGCTCTAGTCAGCACCGCTGATCGGGCCGTTAAAAGTCCCCTTGGCGATGCTGCCCGGCTAATGAGAAAATGGGTAAAGGGAAAGGGGGCTGAGGATTTGAATCAATTTTTGGTCCCTAGAGGAGGTTAGGAATATATTCTGGGATAAATCTTGAGATTCCATTCAAGCAATGGCCACTCTGCCTGATTTCTTTGTGCAAGCCCAGGCCACAGAATGAAGGGTACAAACCCAGTGTAAAGGGGGAGCTTAAGCACTCATACCCCTGCCTCTGGATCATTCCTAGAAATCCCTCTCACAAGCTGCCTGCAAAGGAAGAGGGTCCAAGAAGGTGCTTCCAGTGTAACTCTACTGAGAACCTGAGAAATCAGGGCCGTGAGCTAAAAGAATCTAACCCATATTCATGCAGCTGTCCTTAACACAGAAGCCCCAGCGGTCCCTACAGTTCACCTGGTGCGTCTTGAGGACTGACCCTAAGAGGGTAGATATGGAATTTATTAAGGTTACCAAAGTAGAGACCAAGCAGTGCCTAGGGCAGTGGCACTGGAGCCCAGCTCTCTCTGCTCAAGGGAAGTATACTCCAAAAGACTGTCTTGTTACCTGACCAGGAAGTGGAGTTTCTGGCAGTGGGTGGACACAAGATTCCTGTGTCTTTAGCCAAGGTGCATGTGGAACAGGGAAGTTTTTAGAAGGTGTCTGGATTGTGGGGGTGCAGGGTAATATCCCTGTTGAAATTCTGACTGGGGGTGCTATTTTACTTATGTCTCAAGCTAGTAGTGTGGTAACCCCCAGCCAAAGGGAATATTGTGCTGGAGTCCTGCAGGGGAGCGGGAAAGTCCCAGAACCTGCTGAGTGTGGAAGGGAAGGTCTTTTGCTCTTCTGCAGTAGAAGCAACCTCTGTTTCCAGCTGTGGGAGAAGCTGAGGCTGGCTCTTGCACAGCAGGGGCTCTTCACCCACCTGAACTCAAGAAGGGCTGCTTGTGCTTTCTTGGCCATGTACCTGATCACCCTGCTGGCCAATGCCCTAAGCAACTAGATCCTGGTCTTCACACCCCCAAGTATTTCTCCGGCCTGGATGTGTTACACGGACATCTCTGTCCCACCATTGCTGCACCAGCTCCTTGCCCAGCACAAACCCAGCTCCTGTGTGGGGTGTATGGTGCAAATGTTTCTCTCCCTCTCCTGGGGGCCACGGGAGCGCGTGCTTCTGACTGTCATGGCGTTCAGGTGCTAGATGGTCATCTGCAACCCCCTGCACTGCCCCTTTGTCATGAATAGGAGACTGCATGCAGGGTGCTGGATAACTGGTGCGATCAACTTGCTGGCACAGCCAGCAACCTGCAGTTGCCCTTCTGCGGGCAAAACATCCTCAACCACTTTGCATGTGAGATCCTGGCCATGCTGCAGCTGGTGGGTGCGGACCTGTCTCAATGAAGTGACCATGGTGGGCTGCAGCCTCTTCCTGCTTGCTCCCCTGCTGCTCATCTTTGTTTCCTGTGTTTTCATTCTTTCCATCCAGGGCCGGCTCCAGGCACCAGGCAACCAAGCACATGCTTGCGGTGGCACCTGGTAAGGGGCGGCCAATCTTGGGGTGGCAGGGGGCAGCGCGATGTGGCATTCCGCAGGGGGGGCGGCGCGGGGCACAGCGCTCGGGGGGTTCCGGCAGCGCGGCGCTCGGCGGGGGGGGGCTCAGGTGCGGCGCTTTTTTTTTTTTTTTTTTTTTGCTGCTTGGGGCAGCAAAAAAGTTAGAGCTGGCCCTGCCTGTATGGAGCAGGAGGGGAAGGCATGCTGCTAGAGGTGCTGGCACCATGGGGGATCACAGAGCCGGGGCACTCCGTACGGAGCGGGAGGAGAAGGCATGCTGCTAGAGGTGCTGGGATCACGGGATCAGAGAGCCGGGGTGCCCCGTACGGAGCGGGAGGGGAAGGCATGCTGCTAGAGGTGCTGGC
>NW_020664445.1:3698605-3698945 GCF_002925995.2 Terrapene triunguis | reverse complement strand
AGGGGAAGGCATGCTGCTAGAGGTGCTGGGATCACAGGGGATCACAGAGCCGGGGCACCCTGTACGGAGCGGGAGGGGAAGGCATGCTGCTAGAGGTGCTGGCAGGGATCACAGAGCCGGGGTGCCCTGTATGAAGCGGGAGGAGAAGGCATGCTGCTAGAGGTGCTGGGATCACAGAGCCGGGGCACCCAGTACGGAGCGGGAGGAGAAGGCATGCTGCTAGAGGTGCTGGCGGGGATCACAGAGCAGGGGTGCCCTGTATGAAGCAGGAGGGGAAGGCATGCTGCTAGGGGTGCTGGCAGGGATCACAGAGCAGGGGCACCCCGTACAGAGCGGGAGG
>NW_020664445.1:3695684-3698595 GCF_002925995.2 Terrapene triunguis | reverse complement strand
GAAGGCATGCTGCTAGAGGTGCTGGGATCACAGGGGATCACAGAGCCGGGGCACCCTGTATGGGGCAGGAGGGGAAGGCATGCTGCTAGAGGTGCTGGGATCACAGAGCTGGCGCACCCCGTACGGAGCCGGTGGGAAAGCTCTTGGGGCTAATCCACAAGGGGCATTGCAAAGCTCAGCGTTGCAGCACCTGACTGCAAGCTGCCCTGCTGCCCAGGGGAATTCTCAGGCCTGAGTTTGGTGCCCAGGTTCCCCTTACAATGCAGGGGGAGTGAGGTACCCAAGTTTGGGCTGCACAGAAGCCTAAGCTAGCCAGTAGGAAACGCCAAGGAATGGGGTGGGGCTGGGCTACACTCCACTCTCAGCTCCAGGTAGGCGCCTCGCTCAGCTCTGAATTCACAGCCAGGAACCCTCTCCTAGAGGCTCGGCCTTTTCTTGTGACAAACCAGCGTGGGGTTCCCCATCCCGTTACAACCCATAACCTGGTGGTTAGGGCTCCTTGGACATGGGAGACCCATCCTCAGGTGTCTGCTCTGGAACAGGGACTTGAACACACGTCTTACAGCCCTGGGGTGTGCGTCACCCACTGGGGGGTTGGGTATTCTGGGGTGGGCCTTTCTGTCTTGCCTGGGGGAGGGGTTCCACTCTTTGAGTAATTAATTATTGATTAGAGCCAAGGCTTGGGTCTCCCACCTCCCAGGGGAGTGCCCAAGCCATCAGGCTGTAGCGGAATCGCTCTCTCTGGCCCAATGAATATTTCATTTATTCAAAGTAGAATAGCGTCAGTAGGAGAGATTGAGGGGCCGTACCCCAAACTAGCCAGTAGCCTGGAGGATAGGGCATTCAGCTGGGAGGTGGGAGACCCAAGTTTAAGTCCCTGCTCCAAATCAGACAGAGAAGAGATTTGAGAACAGGTCCCCTGCGTTCTGGGTGAGCGCCTGACCCACTGAGCTATGGGCTCTTCTATGCGCACTGCTGGCACTCCAATCTGCTGGCTGGCTGCTGCCCTTGGTGTGGGGCCAGGCCTGGCAGGCCTGCTCTGAGAACACCTGACATCAGGCTTGGCAGGGGAATGCCAAGTTTGAGAATCCCAGCAGGGTTCAGGCATGAGCTAGGTGCTGAGCTGCTCAGCGGCTTTAGGGTTTAGAGGTAGTTTTGGATGTGCCCACCAGCGGAGATTTAGGTGCCTGAAGAATTGAGGCACCTACAAGCTTAGCTGGCAGCTGAGCAGGGGTTTTGAGGATCTCAGTGGCACTTAAAATGTCCGTTAGGCACCTGAGTCTCTTGTGGCTCTAGCCGTTACCCAGAGGGCTCAGAAAAGGACTCACTCTCATTGGCCAAATGTTCCAGAGGGTAAGGTTTGTGCCTCTGCTTGCTGCACCTGCAAAGACAGCCCGTGGACACGTCCGTGTGAGGTGAGTGTGTGTGAGCAATGGGTAATTGCTTACATCAGCGCTGGACCCATTCGAGCATCCAATTCCCCCCGTGTCACGCTCATCACAAACAAACATGTACGTGAATTGGGTGCAGCAATTCATCTGTTTCCTCCCTAGCCATATTTCTGTTCACCATAAAAGTTTATTCAACAGGGTTTCTTTTGTCCTCCTCCTCCCCCTTCCTAACTGAAATACATTAACGGAAATAAATGCTCAAAGGTCAGGAGACTTAGGGTTAATACTGAATGGGAAACATATTCTGATGCAAAGAACCTAGCACTTCATCTCCTTCCTTTCCAAAAGGAATTACATTTTTCAATGGGAATATTATTCTTACTCCTCAAATACTTATTCATCCTGGATAAGGATTAGCCTCTGCTATTGGCTCCCACTCTACCATGGGTGCATTTTAGCTATACTCCATACTTGTAGCCCCGTTCTGATATCCACTATTTCTATAGAAATATAAAAAACCCTGCTAACTGGGAGTGGTTATAACTGATCACTGGTATCAAAACTTGTTCATTTATTGTATATATTGTAATATAAATGATATAAACAAGCCACCGTATATTTTTTATATATATCATATTATATGCAACTAATGTTAATGCACTGCTAGGTATGAGATTTTAATTCAATGAAAATTAGGAAATTCAAGCTGGATCTAAATAGGGCAAATTTATCCTAAAGATAAACATTCCCCGATGGTTGCCTACATCATAAAATCTCATTATTCAAAAATTGCCCAGGGGAATACAGAAGCCCTTCCAAAAATGTACAGCCACTGTCCACAAACACAGGCCATTTTAAATATCCCAACACTGTGACCCAGCACAGCCCATTCATATAACTGTACTGTACCTCATCGTTCTTTTTTGTATTACAGCATCACCCTGTATGTGCTGCCCTGACAAGGTTACAAGCTGTGGCCCTGATTATTCACTTATTCACAATCATGCTTAATTTTAAGCAGGAAAGTCCTATTGAAGTCAATGGGAGTAATCACCTGCTTAAAGTGAAAGTCATTGCAGGATGGTTTCCTGCCTTTGTATGTTTAGCTAGGGTGCAGTTCTTTTCTGTTATGTTACACTGTGTCTTTGGCTGTGCTTCTATGTCACATTGACCAGTATTGTGTGATTGTGGAATGAAAGACCCTGGTATAACTGTATGAGCACACAGAGAATGTCAAAGAGTTGGTTTATTTGATCGACCTTTGATGTCTGTAATGCAGCCATTGGACAGAAGTTACAGGATGTATGTCTGCTGTGAGCTTCTGGTCTGCAGCAGGAAGTGCAGCAAAAGCTTGAGAAATCACCTTCTGATGCAGGGCCGGCTCCAGGCACCAGCCGACCAAGCACGTGCTTGGGGCGGCACCGTATAAGGGGCGGCCAATGTTGGGGTGGCGGGAGGCGCTCGTGGTGTTTTTGTTTGCAAGGCGGCACTCGAGGGTTTTTTTTTTTTTTTTTTTTCGG
>NW_020664445.1:3674285-3695284 GCF_002925995.2 Terrapene triunguis | reverse complement strand
CGGCGCGGGCGCTCGTCCGGGGGCCGGGCCGGGGGCGCGGGCACTTGGCCGGGGCTGGGACCGGGGCCGGCGTGGTGCTGGGCCGGGAGCGCGGGCACTTGGCCGGGGGCCGGCGCGGTGCTCGGCTGGGGGTGCGGGCACTTGGCCAGGGGCCTGGGCCCCAGCCGGGCGGGAGATGCCGGGGCCAGGACCTCTTGGCCTGGGCCGGCCGGCCGGCCGCCAAAGGGAGCCGCTTGGCCAGCGGGGGCCGGACTGAGCCGCGCCGCGCCGCACCCCGCCCCAGCTTACCTGCTGCCTCCCTGTTTCAGGCTTCCCGCGAACATTTGATTCGCGGGAAGCAGGGGAGGGGGAGGAGCAGGGGGCGGAGCGTTCAGGGGAGGGGGCGGAGTTGGGGTGGGGCCGGGGCCCCATGGAGTGTCCTCCTTTTTAAAAATTAAAATATGGTAACCCTATATTAGATTGGGCAACATCTAGATTAAGCAGTTTTTCTCACCCCACTGGATACTGCAGTTCATAGTACACAGGTTTCACCCTTGAAACCTGGGCCAGTCTCCTCTGTTAGAGTCTTAAGTCTTCTCAGTGTCCTTGTTGCTTGCAGCATAGGTAGGGGCAGAAGAAAGGTGAAGTGTGGGCCCCATGTTCTGTTTTATACCCTTAGTCCATGTGCTTGGAGAACACAAGTCCAGGCATGTCTGTGAGGCATTGCTGAGTCCCCAGGCAAGGTTGAGCAATTCCCCTGGTGTGGCCTCATGCAGGTGAGTCATTGCATTGTAGCTCCCTTTCTGGACTATGGCTGTTGATGGTGGTTTGACACCCGCCCAGGCGTTGGTTACTTTCCTTGCTGTTGTCTCTGGGGAGCTAATATCTGTCTGATTCCCCGACTTACAGCATGTTTTAGTGACAACCATACAACACAATTCTCATAACTTCATATGCACTAAAGCTATACATATTTAGATAGAACAGTGACTTTCAGCCGATCATAACCTTTTCCCAGAGACCTCACATGGCATGCTTTATATACAATATCACAATTATATACAGATGAGGAATATGGGGGTTACAAGATGCTCCCCAAGGCATAGTATGTCACATTATGAACTTCTGAAGTTAAACAGCTTGGATGTGACAGGCTGGCGTTTGAGATGAGTTCAACTTTTTGATGATTTCCAAAATGAGACAATCCTATTAGAGCTGTCCCAGAGATTCAGACAACCCAACACTCTGAATGCCACTAGCTTAAAAATCAATCCAAAAAAAAAGCTTTACCTGACTGATTTTAAACATCTGTAACATTTAAACCACTGAACAAACTTCCTGCAAACTTGCATTACTGTAGACCTTGAGAACACTTAAAACTCAAACCAAGGCTGAAGGCTACAAACTGTACAGGAACTTACTCTATGAAAGGTTGAATAAGAAATTCTGATTTTATTATATATTGTGTTAACTGAAATAATAATACATATCAAGAAAGACCATATTTTAAGACATACATAAAATGAGAATTCAGATTGAGTGTCCAGCGTTAATGCTGCATTTCCTAACTGCTGAGCCCTTGATTTTTCAGTTTTACATGGCTGATAGAAATACCATCAATAGTATCCCTTCCCCGATGCTGCAGGGGAACTTCCTCTATAGTTCCTGAAGTGTGCAGAGGCTGGAGCTGCTGAAGGAGAAGTGACTTGTGAGAGAGGTCCCTGAAAAGGGGTGGGGTAGTGGGGCGGCAAGGGGGCATAGACAGAAGTTGAATGGCAGAACCCAATCCCACAGTGCCTAAGACCCATTTTTCTGTGGTTATTGTTTCCCAAGCCCTGTAGAAGTGAGACTGCCTGTCACCCAGTGAGAGAGAGATGGTTGGGGAGTTCACAACTGGAATGCTGCTCTTGATATGCAAGTCAAAATGGGTGCTTGCTCGAAGCTGACAGAGGGCTGGCTGATTGGTTAAAACTGGACCCAGAAGGCTGTAACTTGTGTCCCTTCCTGGAGTAGTCTTGCTGCCTAGCATGGTAGGACAACTACTGGCACCATCACTGCAAGCAGTATTGCTGCTGTTGTTGCAGACTTCCATAATGACGTCTCTTTACAGTTGGGGTATAAACCCCCAATGAATGCAAAGTAGCACGGGAGTCCTTAAAAGAATGTAGTGTCTTGTCAGCGCTCTCGGAAATTCAAGCCCAACCATTGAAAACTCTATGGCCCTCAGGGAGTTCTGCAACCGCAAAGCCCTTCTCATAATTACAGTTGAGGCCAAGTCTGCCACATTCAGTGCTGATTGCAACAATGTCTTTGCCATGAGATGACCTTCTGCAATTAACCCCTTAAATTTTACCCTGGAGGATTCTGGGAACTTATCAGTAAAACTGGGCATAGCTCCCCACTTTGAGGTCATATTTAGATAACAGCGCCTGCTGATTCACAATGCACATTTGCAATGATGAGGTTGAATACATTTTTCTCCCCATCGAATTAACCTCTTAGGCTATGCCTACACTGGCAGAGTTTTTTCACCGAAAGTTTGGTCATGATCAAAAACCGTTTAAAGAATATCGTTGCATGTTCACACTGTCTTCCTCTGTCGGCATAGCGCGTCCACACGTGGGGCGGTCGCATCAACAGTGAGAGCAATACGCTCTGGGTAGCTATCCCACAGTTCAGCTCTCCACCTTCTGCTGCTAGGTGTTGTGGGAAGGCGGAGCAGATCGCAGCGCATCATGGGTCTAGGCTCATTGTCCCATGATGCATTGCTTTCCGTCCAGCATTCCATGTGCTTCCATCTTCAACTCGTGGCATTTTTCAATGTCCCTTGTTTTCTGCTCGCCCCGCCACCTCTGTCTGCAGGAATGGATCCTGCGCTGCTCTCCACTGCGCTGCTAGTTGTCAGGAGCACATCACCAATGGCAGTGGAGTTAATCTTGAAGCTGCGAAGGCAACAGGAGTTACAGTTGCCTGATGCGCTGTCCGACATGGATAGAAGCAACATTAGATTGCTTTTGGCATTCATGAAACAGCTGAACACGGTGGAATGTTGCTTCTGGGCTCAGGAAACTAGCATTGAGTGGTGGGATTGCATCGTTCTGCAGGTCTAGGATGACGAGCAGTGTCTGCAGAACTTTCGGATGCGGAAAGTCACCTTCCTGGAACTATGTGCTGAGCTCGCCCCAGACCTGCAGTGCAAGGACACCAAGATGAGAGCTGCCCTCTCGAGGGAGAAGCACATGGTGATCGCAGTGTGGAAGCTGGCAACTCCAGACTGCTACTAGCTGGTCACGAATCAGTTTGGAGTCAGGAAGTCAACCGTTGGGGCTGCGTTAAGGAAAGTGTGCAGGGCCATTAATTGCATCCTGCTGTGAAAAACCGTGACTCTTGGCAATGTGCGTGAAATTGTGTATGGCTTTGCAGAAATGGATTTGCCTAACTGTGGAGGGGCGATAGATGGCACGTGTATTCCAATTTTGGACCTGGACTATCTTGTGATGGAGTACATCAAACAGAAGAGGTACTTCTCCATGGTTTTGCAGGTGCTTGTCGATCACCGCGGACGTTTCACTGACATCAATGCAGGGTGGTCTGGAAAAGTGCATGATGCATGAACCTTTAGGAACACCAGCCTTTACAGAAAGCTGCAAGCAGGGACTTTCTTTCCAGACTAGATCACCACCATAGGGAATGTTGAAATGCCCATAGTGATCCTGGGAGACCCAGTGTACCCCTTAAAGCCATGGCTCATGGAACTGTACACAGGAAACCCAGATAGCAGTAAGGAGCGGTTCAACAATAGGCTGAGTAGGTGCAGGATGACCACGGAATGTGCATGTGGCAGATTAAAGGTGTGCTGGCGATGCCTTTATGGCAGATTAGGCCTCAAGGAGGAAAATATTCCCATGGTCATAGCCACGTGTTGCACATTGCATAATATTTTAAGTGCAATCTCAACATAACCCTTAATTATGGAAGCACTGCTGTTCCTCATATACTTCAGGAAAACCTAATACTTTATAAATTTTAGCATAATTCACCAGGGAGAAAATCATGGCTCCACTGCATTGTCAATGGCAAAACTCCCATTGACTTCAGTGGAACAAAGAGTTCACCTGTTATCTTTAATTAAAGCTCTAACAAGCATTTATTCTTTACTATTTTCAATTTAGTGTGAATTTCTTCATTTTATTTTTTTCTGCAGATTGTTTACTTTTCCAGTTCAGTTTACTTTAATGTTTCCCTCTCAAGTTTGTTCTCCAAAGAAATGAAACTGGTTTATTTAGAAAAAATAAAAACCCACCCACCAGCAATTTGAGTGAAAGAAGCTCCCCAAATTACAAGAATTGCATCAAAGAACTATTTCCCCTATTATAATTAAAAGTTGGCAGGAGTCTTTCTTGAAAACTAGCCCTAATCGGTGAAGCCACCAAAAGGCTTTTCCAAAATCAGATAGGGCCAGTTTAAATAAGTAAATAAATAAAAAACTTATGAGAAATATTTCAAGAAGAAAGTTCCACAGTAGCAATCTCAACATACCCCTGAGAGTTTTATCAATGTGCAATTTAAAAAATAATTCAGAGAATCAGAGAAAGGGAAAAACCCAGTTCCCTCTTTCCCACCAGGTACAGATAAAGCCAAATTTCAGAAGCATATTGATTATAAGTAGGACTGTACAGAGATGAAGTTTTCCCGAAAACAGACAAGACTAAGTATGCATGGTCCTGTGACCTAACCTTCATTGGCAAGGCATGGGGCATAAATGGGCTCCGGCTCAGAATAAGCCATGCTGGTTTTGGGAAGTGCTTAGGAAAAAGAATTGCTAAGTTACAGAAACTTTTGAATGTAATTAATTTAATCAAAGTTTGATAGCAAAATGCAACTTCCCTTTTGCCACTCTCCCACCTTCACCCCACTTGCCTTTTGTGATAAATGAAGTGTGTGTGTGGGGGGGTAGTTCCCTTTGATGGACACCCAGCCAGCCAGTTAGCTGTAAAATCCCTCTTGGTAGCTGTTCTCTACTTGCTTTACCTGTAAAGGGTTAAAAAGTCCCCCAGATAAAGAAAAGAAAAAAAAAAAGTGGGCACTTGACCAAAAGAGCCAATGGGAAGGTAGAACTTTTAAAACTGGGAAAGAAACTTTCCCTTTGTCTGTTGCCCTCTCTGGGCTGAAGAGACAGGCAGCAGGAATGCTGTGTCAAGTTTGAACCAGATATAAAAACCATCGGATTACATCTAGAACTACTTTTAACAACCCAAATATGTAAGTAAATTAGGAATGTTTAGGAAGACGCGATTAGGTTTATTTCTGTTTATTTTTTAAGGCTTGTGAACTCCTCTGTGCGAACCCCAGATACTTTTGTTTGCTTGTAACCTTTAAGCTGAACCCCCAAGAAGCTATTTTGGGTGCTTAATTTTTGGAATTGCTCTTTTAAAATCTAGCATCTAGTTCCAGATGTATTTTCTTCCTTTTTGTTTTTAATAAAATTTACCTTTAAGAACACGATTGGATTTTTGATGTCCTAAGAAGTTTGTGCATGTTGTTTGATTAGCTGGTAGCAACAGCTAATTTCCTTTGTTTTCTTTCTCAGTTCTTCCCCGGAGGGGGGGTGAAAGAGCTTGAGGGTACCCCACAGGGAACCTATTCCTATTCCCAAGTGCTCCTTCCTGGGTCCAAAGGGGTTTTTTGCACTTGGGTGGTGGCAGAGTTTACCAAGCCAAGGTCAGAGAAAACCTGTAACCTTGGGAGTTTAATAAAAGCCTGGAGTGGCCAGTATTAATTTTTAAAATCCTTGCGGGCCCCCACCTTCGGCACTCGAAATGACAGAGTGGGGATTCAGCCTTGATACCTTTATTGTAATATTATACCTGCCAAGATCTTTGCTAGAGAAGACAGTGAGCTGGGACTCATTTTTTCTAATCCCAACTCTTCGCTACACTACAGGGATGGGAACTTACTGTATGTCTACACCGCAATTAAAAATCTGCAGCTGGCCCCTGGCAGTTGACTTGAACTTGCAGGGCTTGGGCTAAGGGACTGTTGCAGTGTAAACACGCAGGCTGGGGCTATAGTCTGAGCCAAAACATCTACACCATAATTAAACAGTCCCTTAGCATGAGCCCTGCAAGCCCGAGTCAGCTGGCATGGGCCAGCCACGGGTTTTTAATTGCAGTGTAGACATCCCCTTAAATTACAGCCCCAACAGCCAGATGACCACTCATCAAACCCCCTTGATTTAAGCCATGGGTTTTGTCACAAATCACCCATTTTGTCTAAAAGATCCCTCTGTGATTGAAGAGTACTGTTTTCTCTGCAATCCCACACAAAGATTTACTCTCAATCATTTTTATTTTACTTGATACAAAATATTAACATTACAAAAGGTGCATTTTATGTAAAATCAATCAAGGGCTATTACATTTTCTCATATGTTAATTCATGGCCACATATAGTACATGTCTTTTTGTATGTATCTTCTTCAATGTTTTCTTCGGGTCCGTACTTATGCTCGTGGGAACTTGTTCCTCTTTTCCACACACTGCTCCTAACAGCTCGACGGAGCTCTGATGAAAAATGTAAACAAAGTCTATGGTAAGTAAATGGTAGTTATTTTAAAAAAAGAGTCAGCACTAAGGATAAACACCTTTGGGAAGAGAACAAACAAAGGGGAGGGATAGCTCAGCAGTTTGAGCATTGGCCTGCTAAACCCAGGGTTGTGAGTTCAATCCTTGAGGGGGCTATTTAGGGAACTGGGGCAAAAATCTGTCTGGGGATTGGTCCTGCTTTGAGCAGAGGGTTGGACTAGATGACCTCCTGAGGTCCCTTCCAACCCTGATATTCTATGATTTCACAACAGATTAAGGGACAAGAAACTCAGTATTTAGGGAGACTCACATTACTTACGTATTCTGAGAGAATGTCTGTTGTTTCTGAAACATATCTAGAGCCAAATTCTGATTGCCTTATTCATGCAAGTATTGCCATTCAAGCCACACGGACTACTTGTATGAAGAGACTACAATAGCTCTGAAAGAGCATTCGGGTTAGTTATTCTTCCAAGTTTATTATTGAGGCTGTGTGGTATTTTTTTTGTAATAAAATAGACGAGGCTATGTGAAACTAAACATAGGAGTCCTCAAAGCTGCCAGGTGCCCAGGGTTTAATTTTGACTTTTTTGATTTACAAAACCAAGATGTGATCTCATATGCCAGACTTTGTTGTGAGTATTTGAGGCCCTATTACCTACCTATAAAGTTTGTTCCTGGAACTACTTAATTTGGTAAATTGGAGTTAAAAGGAGTAATTTTGTAAAATTCCTCATCACTCCTCAGTCCTGACCTATAATACCTCTTATCCACCTCAGGACCTCTGCATAAAGCCTCAAAATTAGAGATACTGTAAAGGAAACCCAAACATGCCAGTATAGCCTTTTTCTTATTATACTGCTATTAAGAAGCCTACATCACTATGGTCTCATTAAAATATATTTTCAAACTGGATCTCTGTTATTAACATCTTTCCCCTCGATATTAAACTGCAAGGTATTCAATTTATTTATCTAGAAAGACAATGCAGCCGAGTAAAAACTGCAGAGCTGAATGTTCTAAATATAGGGAAGGAAAGGCATGTTGTACCTTACAGATTAAGTTCAGCTTTCATATACAATCAATTCCCACTGATATTGCTGCATGCATACAAGTAATGGCAAAAATAGGCTCCTGGAGACAAAATACATGTTCTCATTCAAACAAAGTGAGGAAAAAGGTATTTGGATAGGCAGCTTTATGATATATTGTGGGTGTACATCAGGGAACATAAACAAGACAACAGTGGTACCAAACTATCAAAGTTGTGTCCATATTTCTAATGGTTATGAAAATTTTCATCTGGCCATATTATTAAAGTGTCAGTTTCCCACTACATCACTAGATGTGGAAATAAATATGAATACAAACAGACACTACTCTAGCTGAAGCTGTAGTAAAAAATTATTTACACTAACTCTCCATGTCCAGAAGCAAACAATTACTACCTGGTTTTATTTGATGGCCTATAAAAAAATAAACCTTAAAAAAAAAATCTTAGTTTAAATTCTAATCATTTACCTTTAACTTTTTTATCAAACCTTTTCTGTTTCATCTTTTCTCTATTATCTTGGCGGGTTTCTCTTGCTTCTTGCAACGCTTCTTCACTACCCCAAACTTCAAGCGAACGTTTTATTACCTACGGGATAGACCACAAGTGTATTCCTTTTTACCCTGAAATGATAAAGATAAGCTGCTCTAGTTTAGAACAGAACTCTCCTTTACACAATTTTATTGTGTTGCTATATCCCACCAACAATCCCTCTTCCACTACCTGGCTAGCTCCCTCTTTGCCTGTGACCCTTGTGATGGCAGTGTGTGGAGTGCACCCCCTGAAAGAGCTGAATTAGGCCAAGTGGGCCCAATCATCCAATTAAGCTGCACAGAGGGGAGACTTAGGCTATGTAGAGCAGGGGTGGGCAAACTACGTCCCGTGGGCTGGATTCGGCCCGCCAGCCGTTTTAAGCCGGACCTTGAGCTCCCGCTGGGGAGCGGCATCTGGGGCTTGCCCTGCTCCAGCACTCCAACCAGGGAGCAGGGTCGGGGGCCGCTCCACGTGGCTCCCGGAAGCTGCAGCGGCGGTGCCTGCCTGGCCGTGCCTCAGCATAGGAGCTGGAGAAGGGATGTGCCGCTGCTTTTGGGAGCCGCTTGTGGTAAGCGCCGCCCCGAGCCTCTCCTCATGCCCCAACCCTGATCCCCCTCCCGCCCTCTGAACCCCTCGGTCCCAGCCCAGAGCACCCTCCTACATCCCAATCTCCTTATTCCCAGCCCCAGCCCAGAGCCCGCACCCCCAACCAGAGCCCTCACCCCACCCCAGCCCAGAGACCTCTTCTGCACCCTGAACACCTCATTTCTGGCCCCACCTCTGAGCCCACACCCCCCAACCAGAGCCCCTCATCCCTTCCCGCACCCCAACCCCAATTTCGTGAGCATTCATGGCCTGCCATACAATTTCTATTCCCAGATGTGCCCTCGGGCCAGAAAGTTTGCCCACCCCTGATGTAGAGGGTGCTAATTAGAAGGAAGCTCACCTATAAAGCCAGGAGACTGGCAACAGGGAGGAACCCTGCAGTCGTTCTCCCTGCGGTAAGGGAGAAGGAAGGGGGAACAGGAATCTGTGAGGAAGGGTTTATCGAGTAGGCCTGAGAGAGATGGGTCTGACTAGAAGGCTGGGGGAAAAAAGAGTTTAAAGAAACATGGTAGGAAGTAGTTTAGGGAAGAGAGCAGTAGGCTTGGTGACAACCCGGACCTTAACTGCTTGCTATAGGGCCCTGGAATGAAACTCAGAATAGAGGGTGGGCCTGGGTTCCCATACCATCCACTGCGGATTGGTATTGCTAAAAGCAGTGAAGGGGAAGACTGCCTGAATCACTGTGGGAGTGACATAGTCAGGGAAGCATGCATGAGGGCTGCCTGATGCTGAATGTACAGAGAGATTTTTGAAAAACTCCTGTGGAAGGGGAAATCACAGTGTGACCTGACTGGAGGGCTGAGTCATGAAGCAGCTGTACTGTGACTCCATGAGCGGGAGGAGAGCAACAATAGTGGAAGACTGGAAAGGGGGCGCTGAACCTGGTGGAGCTAATCCCAGAATTGCCAGAAAGGGATGCCACCCAGCTGTGAGTAGAGCACCCTGTGACATTCCCACACATTAATAAAGCTTCCTTATAAAACAAAAGAGAAGTTACTTTGTTTGAAATGGATTTTCATGCATGGAAAACTAGTGTTACCTACTAATTAAGGGCCTAATCCAACTCTAATTGATTTCTCACACATCCACATTTAAGAATATTAAGGCATGAATTATATTTCTAAGGGAATCAAAATATTGATCCAACATATTTCAAGACAATTGTTTTCTTCTAAGATGTACATGTCTTTAAGCAACTTGATATTTTTCAAATGGGTTGCAAATGTTTTTACTCAAAGAACAGATCCATACAGATTCTGTGTCAGTAAAGAAAAGTTATTTTTTCCTCTGCAACATACTAGTTCAGTCAACAACTTATCACTAAACAACTTCCTTACTGAATAGGAGAAACTCAACCTTTCCCATTTATTTCAGGGACAATTGAAATTCTATCGCATGTACTGTACAACGTATTTAGTTTTGTTAAATGGTAAAGATTCTGGGTTCAGTACCACAATGATTAAATTATGGATGTTAGTGGTAATGTCATGAAAATGCAAAAAAGGACCATATATTTTGAAAAATTTACAAACATTTTCATACCTGTAATTTTAAATAAAGCTTCATGTCACCCCACTGTGAATTATGAGGGTTTTTCTTCAAAATAAATTTGAGCACCGGTTCTCTCTTATCTAAGTCACAGTCTTTAAGAAGGTACTCTTGCTTTGCCTCAGTCCTTGTTATAAGCTTATGCTTACCTTCAACATCTCTGAAACAGATTTTTTTTTTAAAGAGACAGGTGAAAAGCATTATGTAACAGGCTAATATTAAAGTTCAGTTATGTACTGTACAATGCACCTTACATCCCTACTGTAATGTGGGCCTTGATCTTGCAAACTTAGTCATGCGAGTAGTCTTCCTGAACTCCAATATCAACACACTAATTTAGAAACCCCTCTGGTTTGTTTGTTTTTGGTTTTTTTGGGGGGTGGGGGGAAAGGAGAATGGGCTCCTACCAGAATCACCTCAAAGCTTCTACCTGAGTTTTTCTCCTACCACAGGTTTTTCCTACAAGAGGGGATAATTGGATACTATATTTTCAAATCTTCATTGTTTCAAATACAAATTATACAGCCAAAGCAGTTTTCAAATGCAAGACATTTGGCATGCACAAGGAATAATAAAATAAAGCAAAAGGTTTAATAAAAAAGTGTTCATTTTTTATTGGATAAGTAATGAGACAATTGAACATTCTGGTTACACAAGGTACTAGTGAGCATCTGAAAAATTTATTTCACTTGTCTTGATCCAAAGTATCACATGAATCTCTTTATCATATGCCCAAATGATTACATAAATTAAATCCTTATCAGGGAGATAATTTTAATATATTCCCCAATTTGCTACAAATATATAGATATATTGAAATTTTAAAAATTGCCATATGTCAGTGGGAAAAAAAACAGTGGATTCAGTCAGATTCAATCAGATGATGTCTACAAGATCCAATAAATAAATAAACACATCAAAAAGTATTTATTCAATATTCAGTTTTCAACATTTAAAAGACATACTTAGGGCTAACTCAGTTGACCATCCCCATCACAGATCTACTCCAACTTACAGAAGCTATAAAAAGTCTTGTTTAATTTGACTATTTAAATAGCTGAACACTTTTTCTACCACAGTGGTTTTTTAAAAATAGATCTTTGCATGGCTGATCTGTTATTTACTAATTTCACTTATTTGAACATATGTAATAATCTTGATGGGATAATAATCTCCATTACCATATTTAAACAATGCAATATGAATGCTGTAAAGTAAAGAGACTAAACATTTCTAACATACTATGTATTTTTTTCACATCATGCACTAAGAGGCATGTGTGAAAGATGTGGTTCTTTTGCACTTCCACTGTGAAAAACACAAACTTATTCAATTCTATTCATATAATTTTCCAACTGACAATATCTTATTCAACAACATTCCTCTGATAGGTCTTTAATGTAAATGTGTTTTTACAACAGAACTGTATAAATCATTAAAATCAAATTTTTATTTTAGTAAAATAATAGTTAAGTTAATTTAATAATTTACCAAACAGTTTTTGCCCATTATTTACAATACCTGCAATTATCGCATGTTGCCCAATCAAAGTGCTGCATGAGATATGAGTCCATGAATTGTTTGCCACATTCTTCACAAATAAGGTAATCAAATTCTAGTACAGGTCCTAATGGAAGGGAACAAATAATTTGAGTTAGGTAAAGTATTTAGGGTTGATCTTACTAGAGCTTAACATTAATTTACAATGTGGCTTTTATATCGTATATTTAATATGCACTATTCATGTTTTCCCTTCTGAAGAGTTTTCTAAAATTCTGTAGTACAAACTAAGACTATGATCTTGCAATTGGATCCTTGCAGATGGACCTCTGTCTGTCTGGAGTCCCACTGAAGCCATTTTATCTTTCAAAATAACAAGTAACAGATCCCAAGAATAAAAGTTCTAAAAAGGAGTTCTCCGATTTCAACATTCGAAGTGTATGCATGTGTGCACGTGCACACTCACAGCTTGCAAGAAGGGGTTCTGGTTTAGATTGTTACAGATAGGTCAGATATGGGAAGTGTTCCCTTAACATGGCACCAGGTTAGAGTGGGAGAACATAAAGTTAACCATACAGTAATTTCAATACATTTCTATTTGCTTCAGGCCAAATGAGGAGCTTTATATTTTAGATTTTTTTTTTTTAAACCCTAGAAGTGTTGACATTCAAGTATCAGACAATTCTAATTATAGTCTCAGATCTATAGCAGACCTAACCTGGCAAAAATTAAATGTTATCCCAATTTACATTTTATAGTGGAAAGTGTAGGTGCTCAGCATGTCTCAAAATCAAGTTCTAGCATTAGGCTGTGTAATTATTAAACCATACTCCCACTAATTAGTAACAGTATAAAGCTATTTTTATTAGGACAATAATACAATGAAGTTACCAGTGGTTGAACAGCAATGGCGGAAGTGTAGATGCCCATATCCCAACTATTGAAATTTTAAATATTGGAGCATCTGGGGCAGCACGACTGACAGCTAAGATTCAGTGGCAAAGCCCTGTAGGTGATTACTTGCCCTGCAGCTGATTCAGAATGGAATGAAGCAAGAAGAGATAACAAAGGAAGAAGTTGGTTTTGCTGGAGGTTTTTATTCATTAATTTAGATGTGGGGAGGGAGAAAATGCAGGTAGGGCTGAAGGACATGCATGGGATCCTCCCCAGAAAAGTGTGGGGAAATGATGCAATCTGGAAGCATTTTAACAGCCAAGAAAATAGCACCCATCCCACCCTTCTTCACTTTTGTCATTTAGTTTCATTCCCCGCCCGTTAGCCTACCTTCTATCGGGGGACTTGGCCCTTCCCTATTGCTCCTGCCACTTCCTCATGCCTGAATCCATCATTCTTGAGTCAGCACCCTTTCTGTGACTGACAAGAAGTGCTGTTAACTATGTAATGGGACACAATGCTGACTTCACTCCTAAGCAAGTACTCCCACAAGTATCAACTGCCAGAATGGTACTACTGGACACCATGGATCAGATCGTCAGCTGTAATAAATTGGTACAGCCCCATTGTTGACTAACATATGCTGGTTAGTATATAAATATTATTGAGATTATGTATTATCTGCACCATATATATATTAGTATGCAAGACACACCAATAACATTAAGCACAAATATTATAACAGTGATATTACCTAAACTGGCCTATACCATAATCCTCTTCACTTATGTAAGTATCCCATAACACCTTGCATTAGCTGAAGTAAGCCTTGGCTTGAGTAAATAGGAAAACTGTTAGTATCTGGACATACAATTATTTCCTCATAGCAGCAGGAAAGGAGTTACCCACACAAACCTAAGAGGTGTCTTTATGCCCCTTAGTACCTGGAATGCATACGGTCAGAACAAAAGATAAAAGGCTACACCATGGTACCAGAAACAAACAAGGTAGAAAGCTAATTAATTAAATCCAGTTTCAAACCTTTTATACAGCAGGGGACTGTTGCATCAGTATTTGTTACTAGAGAATGAGGAATCAGAATATACTAGGTAAAAATTGTAAGCACCCAGAAGAGTATAGACTGTACAGATTCTGTTACTTAGGATCCTCACCTTCCCCCATCAGACATTTATTTATCTTAAATTAAGTGTCTGTCTGGTTAATTATTGAAAAATACATGACCATTTTCACTACCAACAAGTAGCTTTCCATACATTACGTATAACGCTTACGTATAATAAGCCACATTTTTCACACAAATGTATTTCAGGTTTCTCTGAAGCCATTGCTGACTTTTCATAATTCCTGTTCAGCTAGCATGCCACAAAATGGAGCAGCTTATTCATTTTAGTAGTGTGTTCATATTAACTATAAATGACCAGTATAGCCATTTTCTGCAAAATTAATCATGTTACCTGGCTGATGGACAATTTTCTCAACTTTGTGTTCCTCCTCTTCCTCCTCTTCCAAAAAGAACCCTCCGCCTGTGTCAATTATCTTTGGAGGTGCTTTAACTTTAGCACTTCCTGAAAAAACAAACAAGAGAAGTCAACAAATTTAAAGGCTAAAAGAATTGCATGCATCAATGTAAATGCAAAATTATTTGCAAAACTAATTTACAAAATGTGGCCTTCACATCCAACATTCATGAGCTAGCATGGAGATCTTTCTGCTTTCAAAATACACTGTCAGTACTACTCCTAGATCTAGGAGGCCAGGACATGCAGGGTACGTGGAGAATCATTCAACTCCAAGGGCAGGTTTCTAACAACTGAAGGGAATTCATTTGTTGTACAAAGGAAAATACACATGCCATAGGTTGCACTATATCTGTTACTGCAGAGCAAGGAAAACAACAAAAGAACCAAACTTGGTGGAAGGCTGTTCTTGAAAGCTATACCTAAGGCTAAGATTATGGCATGAAGGTCACAATTTCCGTGACTTCCAGAGATCTGTGACATTTTCCGCTTCAGCCCTCCCCCGCAGCTCCCAGCCACCGGGGTCGGCGAGGGAACCCCGGAGCTCCAAGCCACCAAACCTGCAGCTCTGAGCCACCACAGGTGGCAGGGGTTCCTTGCAGCTGAGCCACCATGGACAGCAGTTGCTGGCAGGGTGGATTTGATTTAAATCACTAGTCAGGAAGACTCAATTTAATCATGGATTTCTACATAAAAGTGCATTCTTGTTGGTTGTTATAACCTTAATACATATTCTTCGCTACTCAGAGGTAGATGTAGGTTTCATTTTTAGAAGGTACACACTATACATTTTTGAAGTGGTTTATTTTGAAAACTTTTCAGATTAGTTTTACAGCTATATCAGGAAATGAATGATTGTTTGGTTATTTCATTTACCAAAGGTAATTGAAACAGATATTTATGAAGTCATTGGGAGGTGAATTATCTCCAATTCAACAGGTTAATCATTAATATTTGGAGGATTTTCTTGCCATGCTGTATTAGGAGGAGATCACCACCAGACAGACATTTAAATTGTTTTATTTAACTAAAACAACAACGTTATGTATTCTGGATTTTTTTCTTCAAGAGCAAACATATAATATTTTAACAAAACAAACATATGAATGTTTGAATTTAGTTAAACATTCAAGTTTTTTAAAATCAGGATTGCTTTTGTAAAAATTGTTTTTAACTAAAATAGTTAAATGAAATATTTTTTAAAAAAACACAAAAATTAAATCGACTATGTCAGCCAGGTCAACATGAGAAACTTAAAATATTGGTTTCTGCAGCTAACTCAGTCGTCTTCACCTTCATTTTCTTGTTTGTTCATAATCTGGAAAAGAAAAACAAGCTTTCCTGCTTTTTCAGGTCCCAAATGATTTCTCAATTTGGAATGAATTAGTCCAAAGGAAGAAAATATTCTTTCTACACCAGCAGAAGAAGCTACTGCTGTTAAAAGTGAGATTATCACTTCAACAGTCTCTGAATCCAAGTGCTTAAGTGAATTCCGCCAGTTCACTGGTGTCACTTTCTTTAAAATATCATCAGCAAACAAATATTTCTTGAATGGTTCACCCTTAGCTTTGAAGTTTATTATAGTTGGCATTCTGGAGGGATGATTGCTGGATGTCCATGTCATAGCCTACTCCTCTTCTTCAGCAGTTAAGGTTTGACCCTGGTACCGAGTATTGAGAATATTTGCAAGAAAATGAGCTGGAGGTATTGCTTGTCCCATTCGTTTTTTTAATGCTTGTAATTTAACTCTGTCATTGCATATTTCTCTTTTTAAGATCTCACTCTGTTCCTTCCAAATTTCAACAGCATCAGCAATAAAACAGCTATTTCCCTGCATTTTGTTCAAGGCTACAGAAATAGGCTTCAGGGTACTCAGCATGCGTTCAACATTTCTCTTAAGCCCAATGTTGAGAATTTTGGCTGTGACAGTGCCATCTATTTCTTCACGATTTTGTTCACAAACTGTCATCAGATTAGGCCAGTTCTTGATATACAGCCCACTACTGAGTTCCATCGCACGTCTTGTGAGAGAGTTAGCTTGGTTCCTCCCACTTTTTTCAGAGCAGCTGCTGCAAAGTGGTTGTTACGGAAGTATTTTGCAATTTCAACAACATTAGCCTTTATTTCTGGAACACTGAAGTCTTTGGCTAGGAGGTGCATCAAATGAGCACCGCAACCGTATGTTATTAGCTTGGGACTCTCTTCAAAATCTTCTTTTTATTATCTTGGATACATTTGCAGCATTGTCTGTGACCAAGCTGCGTACTAGACATTTGAATTTTTGTTCACAGTTTGTTATAGCTTTTACTGCTACTTCTTGTAAGTATTCTGTTGTGTGTACATTTCCTGATGTATCAATTGTTTCTGTAAGAAAGACATTCCCTTCTTCTGTTGTCACACAAGCACATACAACAGGATCATTATGGACATTGCTCCACCCATCAAGACTCAGTTAACAATTTCACCCTCTAGACCTTTTGCACACTGCTCAATTTCTCTTTCGTACACTTTATCCAGCAATTTGCCTGCGACATCTGCTCTGTTGGGAGGACTGTGTCCTGGTCTTAATGACTGAACCATGTTAATGAAGTGTGGGTTCTCAATCATACAGAAAGGAAAGTTTGTTGCATAAACAAACCGGGTAATTTTTTCATCAATTACCTCTTTTTGTAATCTGCTGGTTCTTATCACAAACTTATCTATGGTTGTTTTTGGATGATGGAGATTTTTTTTTCTTTTTGCTACAGGTGATATACTGTGGCTATGTGACATACGTGATGTGACTGAAACACTATCATTGGCAGATAACTCTGAAACTATAGAAAATGATGGTGATCTTGAAGGTAGATAGTCTTCAGAATCCTGTATGTTGAGGATGGATTCTCCTAAACAAAATAAGTCAGTGCAGTTATTTAATTATTATTACCATACCGCTCATTTAGTATTACTCATTGCATTCACTGAAACTCAGCACTACTTTAAAGGTGACATTATAAAAGGAAGTTCTGCCTATTTCAGCTACTTATTTTTTATCACAACTGCATCTGAAATGATAGTACCATAGAGTAACAACTATATTTTTGCTCAAACATAAGAATTCAAGAATAGTCCAGAAGGAAGACAGGCAGTCCTTACGAAAGAAATATGAAATAAAAAAAAGTTTACCAACCTGAAGATCCTGCATGTTCAGACATGTTCCTTTCATCATCTTTAACGCAGCTTCCTCCTGAGAAGGAACACTTCTCATGATGTTATTTCATTCGGGCAACCAGGCCTTGTATTTCTTTGTTGCACTGTTTGGATTTTGCACATATGCCTGCCTTACCCACCAGAGGAACTTCATTCAAATATTCCCAAACTGGGTCTCTTTTACGGCCTGCTGCCATTACAGGTTTTCCCTTCTAGTGAGAGAATGGTATGGTAGATCTCAAACCTCAAGACTTACGGAATATGCTGCTCAAAAATTTTCACTTTTGTTTCTACTGCCTGTCCCTCCTTTCTCACATTTATCCCCAGACTTCTTCTCCTTGTCCAGATCTATTCCGCCCCCAACAATCTTCTATTCATTGAACTTTTTGAAACTTCGCACTTTTAGAGAGAGGTAAGGGATTGACTCTGTGTACACAAATTTGCAGAGGGACAATAGAGTTGAGGTCTGCTATTTCTCACCTCTATATATTATTTATTTATTTAAAAACGTTTTTGCTGTTAACAAGCATGTTATCTCTGGAGACACAAATCCACAGTTTAAGAACTGCAAAACTAAGCATCTCTGATGGTATCTTTTAGACTGTGCACTGAGTTCAATTGGGTAGATAGAAAGATTAACCTAAATAATCTATACAGAAGCCCCTGGAACCCCATAAAATTGAGTCCCTAATCCATGAACTATTGGAACTCATTTACAAAACTTTTCTTAAACATTACATGAATATATTGTCTCATACTATAGAATTAGAATTTATAATCCCTATTCCATGATGAGATATCTTTGAGCTATAATGTATCTTAATTAAAACTATCTTTATATAGGTTTTTTCCTCAAAAAGCATTTTATCAAAAAAATCCGATTTAAATAAAAAAATCCGATTTTTTTTTTTAAATCATTGATTTTTATCCACCCTGGTTGCTGGACCTCCCTCTTCCTCCTGCAGCTGGGCTAGGGCTCTCATACCCCATCAGCCCCATTTTGTCACGGTTATTTTTAGTAAAAGTCAGGGACAGGTCAAGGGCTTCTGTGAATTTTTGTTTACTGCCCGTGACCAGTCCCTGACTTTTACTAAAAATAATCGTGACAAAATCTTAACCTTAGCTATACCTAATGCCTGTGACGCATGGGTCCAGAGATTATAAAACGCATGCTTTTACCTAAATTAAATGAAACAAACAGAGAGGTGTGTGTTAGAAAGCAGAAATCTAATATAGCACTTTTCTATACTTGGGAGCCAGAGTGCAAAAGCTTTAGAACAAGGTGAAGCTGAAAAGCCTTTTGAAAGAAGTCAATTCTACAGCAAAATAAATGCACGTTGAACTATGTGATCATATAAGAAGATTTAACATTTGCCAGATGGACTTTTCCTATTTGTCAACTATATAACAGAAAACCCATGAAGCTCATAAAGCACAAGTTGCCACAACAAATGAATGTTTGGGCTTTTTAAAAAACAAATGAACAAAAAACAACAACAACAAAACAACAAACTGGACACCTTTGTTCTCCAAAACATTTTAAGTTAGTGTAAATTATGCCTGTAAATTCTTGTTGTATTCTGTGATCCAAATAAAAAGATAATGCTACTTTTAAAAATATATTTTAAATGACATGGTAAACTCATATTTCTGAAGTATTTTCACAAATGGGAAAAAACAGATTACGAAAGGTTCATAGAATGAGTATGAATAATCAGTTTTATACAGGCTTGGCCATAATAAGATAATCATTTTTATTCATTTTTCTTAGTTTTAATCAATTAAATTCTCAGTCGTAAGCATTACTTTCTTAGAAGCCTGTTTGCCCTGCCAACTTTGGCCTTTTCCATTTGTCAACCATTCGTATTTCCCGTCCCATGATTCATTGCTTCTTAGAATAGAAGCCAATATGACTCAGTACTACTAACATCTATATCAGTTGGCTTTACCTTGCAGGTTGTTTTAACATAAGAATGGCCATACTGGGTCAGACCAAAGGTCCATCTAGCCCAGTATCCTGTCGTCCAACAGTGGCCGTGACCAGGTGCCCCAGAGGGAATGAACAAAATAGGGATAAGAGATAGCTCAGTGGTTTGAGGATTGGCCTGCTAAACCCAGAGTTGAGACCTCAATCCTTAAGAGGGCCATTTAGGGATCTGGGGCAAAAATCTGTCTGGGGATTGGTCCTGTTTTGAGCAGGGGGTTGGACTAGATGACCTGAGGTCCCTTCCAAACCTAATATTCTATGAATCACCAAGTGATTCATCAAGTTTTGTTTAACTGCACAATGCACTAACTTGTAATTCTGGGCAGGCCCGAGAGCTTCCAGCATGCCATGCACCATTCAGATCAGAGTGGAGACTACCAGGATGGAGCAAGGCATGCTGGGACCCAGCTGGTGCCTTTGCAATGGCTACGGTAACCATTTTCATTTACACAGTACAAGGACCTGCGCTTGGTGACTGTGGTGCACTCCAGGTGACGCTGCCTACTGTGGGCCAACACCACAGGCACCAGGACAGTCTGGCCCTCAGTTCACACAGCCTGGAAACAGGCCAAGAAGAGGTCAGGGGTCAGAGCAAACCTTCGCTGGGGGCGGCAGGGTAGGGCCGGGCGGCCAACCGGGCCTGTCGCAGCATCAGCGCCCGCTGGCGATTCCGCTCGATCTTTGCCCGCATTGCCGCAGAGAGCGGGGGTGTCTCCCCAGCAGGCCCCGTGCCCTCCATGGCCAGTGACCTACAGTCAGGAAAGGGGAGACGTCAGCGCCTACCACCAGCCGCCCATAGAGCCCTGGCCCTCCCTGGGGGCCTCCTCACACAATGGGCCCAGGACACCCCTCCTTCAGCCCCCCTCATGCCCAGCAGCCCCCTCCTCTCCGCTCCAGTCCCAACAGCCCCCTCCCCATCGCTCCCCATCCCAGCAGCCCCCTCCCCATCGCTCCCGTCCCAGCAGCCCCCTCCCCACTCCCCGGGCCGACCATGCCTCCAGAGTCCCCGCCCCACAACACTCGACCAGCTCGCGCACATCACCTGGCGGGGGGGCAGGGAGCGCGCACCCCCCGGGCTCAGGCCGCGGCCACCAACAGCACCTTTCCCGAAGCGACGAGCCGCTGCTGCGCATGCGCCAAAAGGAAGGGGGCGGGCAATGCCTGGCGCGCGCAGCGCTAGGGCCGGGCAGCCGAGAGGCGCGCGGCGTCTTCTTCTCTTGGCGGCCTTCACCTCTGGCGGCGCTAGGCGGCACGGGAGAGGCCTCGCTCCCCCTCCTGCCTGCGGGCTCCCTGCCTCTCCCTCCGCCCCCCCAGTCCGGGGAACCCCTCCCGGCCCCGCTTCCCTCCCAGACACCACTTGGGGAGACCTACCTCCAGCCCCCCCCTTCCGTCTCCCCTCAACCGCGCAGCGAGCCACCCACCCCCCGCTTTCTCCTCCCCTACTGCTCCGTGGGGCCCTCCCACCTTCCCCACAGCACACACTTCCTACTACCCCCCCCGTGGCCCCCTCCCCCACACCTCACATGGAGACCCCACCCCCTTCCTACTACCCCCCCGGCCCCCTTCCCCACACCTCACATGGAGACCCC
>NW_020664445.1:3652704-3673885 GCF_002925995.2 Terrapene triunguis | reverse complement strand
CCCCCCCCCCCCCCGGCTCCCTCCCCCACACCACACAGGGAGTCCCTATCCCCTTCCTACTACCCCCCCGGCCCCCTCCCCCACACCACACAGGGAGACCCCACCCCTCTTCCTCTGAGGCTCCTCCCCCACTGCCCCATGGAGAATCCCTCTTTGGCCCCTCCCACCTCCCCCACACCTCACAGGGAGCCACCCCTTTCCCCTCCCCCACTGCCCCATGGAGAATCCCTCCACAGGGAGACCACACCCCCTTCCTCCTCCCCTACTGCCCTGTGGGAAACCCCACCCTGGCCCCCTCACACCTCCCCCACACCATACAGGGAGACCCCACCCCCTTCCTCTGAGGCTCCTCCCCACTGCCCCATGGAGAATCCCTCCATGATCCCCTCCCACACACCACATAGGGAGACCTAGGGTGACCAGATGACAAGAACAAAATATCGGGACACATGGGGGGGACTGCCGCCGAAGCCAAAACAACAACAAAAAAATGCCGGAGTGCTGCCGCCGAAGCAAAATATCAGGACAAATTGTGTCCTGACCGTACATCGGTCGGGACGCAGGACAAATGACTAAATATTGGGACAGTCCCAATTTTATCGGGACATCTGGTCACTCTAGGGAGACCAGACCTTGGCCCCCTTCCTCCTCCCCCACTGACCCAAGGGGAATCCCTCTCTGGCCCCTCCCACCTCCCCACACCTCACAGAGAGACCCCTGGCCTCCTTCCTCCTCCCCTCCACTGCACAGAGTGGCCCCCTGGCCCTGTTCCCACCACTGCATCAGGGATGTCGGATGTTATCCCACAAGGGATTCCCTTCATCTCACTTCCATCTTCCTCCTCATCACCATATGACACAGTTCTCATCTCTGGCACCTCGGGATTTCATATTGTATCAGGATCCACTCAGATGCATGGTGCCAGCCTTAGGTATTAAAGACGAGTTTGTTCAGGAAAACAGTGTCAATTGGTGGATATCCTCCATCCCTCAGCTCCTGGGAGAGTCACCCTCCCTGTAAATGAAGTAGTATGAGAGCCTGCTAAATCCCCTGGCTTCATTAATGCCCATAGCAAAATGCAGTGACAAAAGATATTCTGTACCCGTGCAGGTTTTCAAATGTTTTATCTCTCATCCAGTTCCGAATTCCCAGATTAGAATAATAGAATATCAGGGTTGGAAGGGACCTCAGGACATCATCTAGTCCAACCCCCTGCTCAAAGCAGGACCAATCCCCAAATAAATCATCCCAGCCAGAGCTTTGTCAAGCCTGACCTTAAAAACCTCTAAGGAAGGAGATCCCACCACCTCCCTAGGTAACCCATTCCAGTGCTTCACCACCCTCCTAGTCAAAAAGTTTTTCCTAATATCCAACCTAAACCTCCCCCACTGCAACTTGAGACCATTACTCCTTGTTCTGTCATCTGGTACCACTGAGAACAGCCTAGATCCATCCTCTTTGGAACCCCCTTTCAGGTAGTTGAAAGCAGCTATAAAATCCCCCCTCATTCTTCTCTTCTGCAGACTAAACAATCCTAGTTCCTTCAGCCTCTCCTCATAAGTCATGTGCTCCAGACCCCTAATCATTTTTGTTGCCTTCCATTGGACTCTTTCCAATTTTTCCACATCCTTCTTGTAGTGCGGGGCCCAAAACTGGACACAGTACTCCAGATGAGGCTCACCAATGCCGAATAGAGGGGAATGATCGCCTCCCTCGATCTGCTGGCAATGCTCCTACTTATACAGCCCAAAATGCCGTTAGCCTTCTTGGCAACAAGGGCACACTGTTGACTCATATCCAGCTTCTCATCCACTGTAACCCCTACGTCCTTTTCTGCAGAACTGCTGCCTAGCCACTCGGTCCCTAGTCTGTAGCAGTGCAGGGATTCTTCTGTCCTAAGTGCAGGACTCTGCACTTGTCCTTGTTGAACCTCATTAGATTTCTTTTGGCCCAATCCTCTAATTTCTCTAGGTCCCTCTGTATTCTATCCCTACCCTCCAGCGTATCTACCACTCCTCCCAGTTTAGTGTCATCTGCAAACTTGCTGAGGGTGCAGTCCTCCATATCATTAATGAAGATATTGAATAAAACCGGCCCCAGGACCGACCCTTGGAGCACTCCACTTGATACTGGTTACCAAGTAGACATGGAGCCATTGATCACTACCCATTGAGCCTGATGATCTAGCCACCTTCTATCCACCTTATAGTCCATTCATCCAGCCCATACTTCTTTAACTTACCAGCAAGAATACTGTAGGAGACCGTATGAAAAGCTTTGCTAAAGTCAAGGAATAACACGTCTACTGCTTTCCCCTCATCCTCAGAGCCAGTTATCTGGTCATAGAAGGCAATTAGGTTAGTCAGGCATGACTTGCCCTTGGTGAATCCATGCTGACTGTTCCTGATCACTTTCCTCTCCTCTTCAGAATTGATTCCTTGAGGACCTGCTCCATGATTTTTCCAGGGACTGAGGTGAGGCTGACTGGCCTGTAGTTCCCCGGATCCTCCTTCTTCCCTTTTTTAAAGATGGGCACTACATTAGCCTTTTTCCAGTCATCTGGGATCTCCCCCGATCGCCATGAGTTTTCAAAGATAATGGCCAATGGCTCTGCAATCACAACCGCCAACTCATTTAGCACCCTCGGATGCAGTGCATCTGGCCTCATGGATCTGTGCTCATCCAGCTTGTGTAATTGGTCCCGAACCACTTCTTTCTCCACAGAGGGCTGGTCACCTCCTCCCCATGTTGTGCTGCCCAGTGCAGTAGTCTGGGAGCTGACCTTGTTTGTGAAGACAGAGGCAAAAAAATCATTGAGCACATTAGCTTTTTCCACATCCTCTGTCACTGGGTTGCCTCCCTCATTCAGTAAGGGGCCCACACTTTCCTTGACTTTCTTCTTGTTGCTAACATACCTGAAGAAACCCTTCTTGTTACTCTTAACATCTCTTGCTAGCTGCAACTCCAAGTGTGATTTGGCCTTCCTGATTTCACTCCTGTGTGCCTGAGCAATATTTTTATACTCCTCCCTGGTCATTTGTCCAATCTTCCACTTCTTGTAAGCTTCTTTTTTGTGTTTAAGATCAGCAAGGATTTCACTGTTAAGCCAAGCTGGTTGCCTGCCATATTTACTATTCTTTCTACACATCGGGATGGTTTGTTCCTGCAACCTCAATAAGGATTCTTTAAAATACAACCAGCTCTCCTGGACTCCTTTCCCCCTCATGTTATTCTCCCAGGGGATCCTGCCCATCAGTTCCCTGAGGGAGTCAAAGTCTGCTTTTCTGAAGTCCAGGGTCCGTATTCTGCTGCTCTCCTTTCTTCCTTGTGTCAGGATCCTGAACTTGACCATCTCATGGTCACTGCCTCCCAGGTTCCCATCCATTTTTGCTTCTCCTACTAATTCTTCCCTGTTTGTGAGCAGCAGGTCAAGAAGAGCTCTGCCCCTAGTTGGTTCCTCCAGCACTTGCACCAGGAAATTGTCCCCTACATGCTCCAAAAACTTCCTGGATTGTCTGTGCACTGCTGTATTGCTCTCCCAGCAAATATCGGGGTGATTGAAGTCCCCCATGAGAACCACGGCCTGCGATCTAGTAACTTCTGTTAGTTGCCGGAAGAAAGCCTCGTCCACCTCATCCCCCTGGTCTGTTGGTCTATAGCAGACTCCCACCACGACATCACCCTTGTTGCTCACACTTCTAAACTTAATCCAGAGACTCTCAGGTTTTTCTGCAGTTTTATACTGGAGCTCTGAGCAGTCTGAGCAGTATTGCTCTCTTACATACAATACAACTCCCCCACCTTTTCTGCCCTGCCTGTCCTTCCTGACCAGTTTATATCCATCTATGACAGTACTCCAGTCATGTGAGTTATCCCACCAAGTCTCTGGTGACAGCAAATGAGTGACTGAAACAGGGAAAATATATCTGTGCCTAAAGAAAAAGAGTTGAAAAGGCTTGATTTGATGAGGAGGAAGATCTACTTGAGTTCCTCCTTGCAGATGCTTATTGCCAACCAGCATGCTCTGCTGTTGAAGTATGATTTTGTGAACTGGGATGGTATGTTTAAATTTGTGGATAAGTTACCAGAATCCTCCAGAGAGGGGTTCAAGGCCATTGTTACAGAAGGCTGTTTAGTGGTGAAGACATCCTTACAGTCAGCCCTAGATATAACAGATGCTTTAGCCAGGATGGGTAAGGAATGGTGTCCCTAGCCTCTGTTTGTCAGAGGGGGGTGGTGGATGGCAGGAGAGAGATCACTTGATCATTACCTGTTAGATTCACTCCCTCTGGGGCACCTGGCATTGGCCACTGTCAGAAGACAGGATACTGGGCTGGATGGACCTTTGGTCTGACCCAGTATGGCCATTCTTATGTTCTTTGTCCAGGCATGTCCTCAGCTGAAATAATGAGAAGAATCTCATGGTTACAAAACTCCGGCATAGCTCCTGAGATCCAGCCGAGCATAGAGGAATTGCAGTTTGTTGTTTGCCTTCTGTTCTTGGAGAAAACTCACAAGACATTACATTTTTTTAAAGCTCCCTGGGTTATCCCCATTGATATTTCCTTCAGTCCTCCAAGCCTGCAAGGCAGCAGTATTTCCCCAGAAAGGGGCATAAATCACATTAGACCTTCTGGGTCTAATTTTAGCCAAATGGCCCATTCTTTCCCATGTTTGACTAGACAGCCTATTTGACTTGTGTTTCAAGAGCATCACTCCAGTTGTGAACATCGTATCCCTGTCCCATCTATAGAGAGACAGGCTGTCTCGCTTCTGCAGTGCTAGGGAGACCATAACTATGGATAGATGGCTCCTGAGCACTGTGGAATTGGGTTATGCCATTCATTTCCTATCCACCCCTGCCCCGTCCTTTGTCAGGGACCCACCTCACGAGTCACTGCTTTTGCAGCAGGTACAACCCTGTGTGCTCTGGGAGCTATAGAGGAGGTTTCTCATCATCTTCGCAGAAAGGGGTTTTATTCTCGGTACTGTCTGATCCCCAAGGAAGGAATGAGACGTATCCTCGATCTCTGTGGACTCAACAAATTGATCAAGTACATAAGATTCCATGTGGTTATTCTGGCTGCTACTATGCCTGCTCTCAATCACAATGACTGGTTTGCTGCTCTCAGTCTCCAAAATGCCTGTTTTTGTGTGGTGGTCTTCAATACCACAGGAGTTTCCTCATCCCCAGCCAATACTACCAGTACATGGTTCTCTCCTTTTGCCTGTCATCAAATGCGTGGTGGCGGCGGTGGTGGCCTTTCTCAGAAGAAGGGGAGTTCACGTATACCTGTGCTTGGACGAGTGGCGAGAGGTGCATCCAGGGAACAGGTCCTCATTCATGTCCAGTGCTTTAACTAGAGTTAACAATCACTTCAGTTCAAACACAGCACTGGATTGGTTTAGATTGTTAATAAACTCGTTTTACTTTAAACGAAAGAGGGGTTTTAAGGGATAAAGACAAAATGGTTACAGGGTAATAAAAAGAAAATATGTTTTCTAGTGGCTAAGACTTAACTCAAGAAGATACAGCCTTGGTTCAAGGTAGATTTCTTACCAATCCTTTATAGCCATGGCTGACTTTCTGTACATCGTGGATATACTAGCGATGGAGTCGAGGAAATTCATCTGTGCGGATGACATTGCCCTAGCTGTTCAGCATACAAGCCTTCACACCATCAGCTGCACCCTAACCCAAGATCTTAGCCCAATGGCTGATTATTTCCAACTGTGGAAACTCAGGCCTAACTCGAAAAACCCATGGTAACCGCTTTCCTGCTGAACAATAAAATAGCTAATACCAAACTTGATGTGCAGTTCTGCAGTGAGAGCGTCAGCCATGAGGCTAATCCAAAGTATTTTGGCGTTACACTGGACTGGAATTAGACCTTTTGAGAACACCTTGAGAACACCCGTGATAAGGTCAGGTCTCGTGTCGCGCTTATCAGAAAATTGGCCGGAACATCATGGGGCGCCAGTCCACAGACCTTACAAACTGCAACAATTGCCTTGGTATATTCTGCAGCTGAATATCGTGTGCCAGTGTGGTCTCACAGCTGTCAAACTAAACTCCTTGACACTCAATAACACTGTGCGCAGAGTGTCGGGGACGTTCAAATCGACTCCAGTCGACTGGCTCCCGGTCTTATCACACATCCAGCCTCCGCAGATTAGAAGAGCTGTTCAGCCATCTCACTTAACCATGTCAATGCAAACGCGAGGATCCTACTGCACAATGACCTGCAGAACTCGCCAAAAACGAGATTAAAATCCCACAACCCTTTATGGAACCGCATCAAGACCCTTACACCCAAATCTACAGCTCTATATAATTTCACAGACAAAAACTAAATTTAAATGGAGTTAAGGTTAAGTGTAAAAATATTATAGGAATGTTGTAATTATCACAAAAACAAGCATTATAAAACTAGGAAATTCAGAGTTAGGGTTAAACTGAAAAGAAATGCCGATATAAACAAATGAAATGCCACTAATCAGTCTTAACTCTGCCCTGTAGTGATGCCATGCAATAACCATATGATTATGATTAATGCATAATGGTGTTTGTAGTCTTATTAGATGAGACTGATTTTTAAAAAGACATTAGATTTTTAATCTTTTTTCTTCATGGTGTCACATAGAGCAGTGGTTTTCAAACTTTTTTTCTGGGGACCCAGTTGAAGAAAATTGTTGATGCCTGCCACCCAACGGAGCTGGGGGTGAGGGGTTTGGGGTGTAGGAGGGGCTCAGGGCTGGGGCAGTGGATTGGGGTGTAGAGGGAGTCAGGGCTCTGGGCTGGGGTGCAGGCTCTGGGGTGAGGCTGGGGACGAGGGGTTTGGGATGCAGGAAGGGGTTCTGGGTTTGGGGGGGGCTCAGGGGATTGGGGCATGGGCTTACCTCTGGTGGCTCCTGGTCAGCGGCAAAGCTGAGGTGCAGAGGCAGGCTTCCCGCCTGTCCTGGCACCACAGACCGTGCTTCACCTCAGAAGCGGCAAGCAGCAGGTCTGGCTCCTAGGCGGGAGGTGCACAAGTGGCTCCGCGCAGCTCTCACCTGCAAGCACCACCCCCCCAGCTCCCATTGGCCGGGAACCAGCCAATGGGAGTGCAGAGCCAGTGCTCGGGGCGAGGGCAGTGTGAGGAGCCCCGTGGCCCCCCTGCCTAGAAGCTGGACCCGCTGCTGGCCGCTTCTGGGGAGCAGCATGGTGTCGGAACAGGTCGGCACTAGCCTGCCTTAGCTGGGCAGCACCGCTAACGGGACTTTTAACATCCTAGTCGGCAGTGCTGACCAGAGCCGCTAGGGTCCTTGGGTGCTGAGCAAGGCGACACCCAGTGCCTTACATGCCATGACCCAGTACTGGGTCACAACCCAAACTTTGAAAAACACTGGCATGCTGTTAACATGGAACGATGTTCCTCCTGTGAATATGATCATATCAGAAGAGTCCAAACATAGAATTACTATCCTATCATAATCATAGGAAAGATTTAAAGGCTAGTATTTCATTCAGGGGTGGGCAAACTTTTTGGCCTGAGGGACACATCTAGGTATGGAAATTATATGGAGGGCAGGCTGGGGCAGGGGATTGGGGTGCACGGGGCGGGGGTGAGGGCTCCGGCTGGAGGTGCAGACTCAGGGGTGGGGCTGGGGATGAGGGGTTTGGGGTGCAGGAGGGTGCTCCAGGCTGGGATCAAAGGGTTTGGAGGGTGATCAGGGCTGGGGCAGGCGGTTGGGGCACGGGAGAGAGGGGGGCTCAGGGGTGCAGGATCTGGGTGGCCCTTACCTGAAGTGGCTTCTGGAATCAGCAGCCCATCCCCACTCCAGCTCCCATGCAGAGGTGGGGGCCATGCTGCTCTGCACACTGCCCCATCCGCAGGCACTGCTCCCGCAGCTCCCATTGGCCGCAGTTCCCAGCCAATGGGAGTTGCAGAGCTGGCGCTTAGGGCGGGGGCAGCGTGTGGAACCCCCTGGCTGCCCCTGCTTCCAGGAGCTGTGTGGAGCTGCTGCATGCGCGAAGCGGAGCAAGGTAAGCCCCCAACCCTGCTGCCCGGCTGGAACACCAGAGGAGGGAAAAGTCCCAACCCTGCTCCCTGGCGGGAGCTCAAGGGCCAGATTAAAAGGTCCGACAGGCTGGATACGGCCTGCAGGCCGTAGTTTGCCCGCCCCTGATTTAGTTGTTTGTAAATGCACTTTCAGGAGCTTAAATACAGTCTGTAAATCATCAAAATACAGCACCAAAACCAAACTCAAGATTTATCAGAGCTGTGTACTTTCAACACTACTTTATAGTGCAGAATGCTGGGGAATGAGAAAGTATGACAGGTCCAAACTATCTTCATTCCATACAACCTGCCTCAGAAAAATCCTCCCTATCTTTTGGCCCAGAACAATCTCAAACCAAGATCTATTGACACAGAGCAGCCAAGAGGATCTGAGCACCATCATTGCCAGGAGCCATTGGCGATGGATTGGTCATAGAATCATAGAAGATTAGGGTGGGAAGAGACCTCAGGAGGTCATATGCTTCAGATGGAAACTGATTCGGATTGAAACTGACCATTGAAAGACTTGCCAGAAACAGACAGGAGTGGAGGAACTTCATCACTGCCCTAAATGCCAGAGGCGTAATAGGAATATGATGATGATGCTGATGATGAAATGCAAGTTCAATTTTTAAATTAATTTTTATGTTTTGAATCTTTAAACATTTAGTACCTTGAAATGAAATGTGTTTTCATTGGTGCTGGAAAATATCAAATGCATTGTATAAACAGATTACAATGTTTAAGATTTTATTTCTAATTACTGAGTAACTTAATAGGAAAAGAAAACACATTGCCATTGGAAAAAGTGATAACATTTTTATATACTGGAAATACACCTTCAGGTATGTCAGAGCTAGTAGGAAAACCATGTTGGCCAATCGATTGTAGTATATTCTTTCCAATTATCATTTTAAAAGCTTTTCATCATTCCTTTTTTTTAAGCCAGAGCCAAAACAAATCTGTTCTCTAATTTGTTAGTTATTCCATATTTTAGAAGAATGTTTGAGGGGAAACTCAACTACTTCAGACTTTATAACTTTTTAATGAGAAATGAGATATACAAATTAAGAGTGCATATATTTGCTTGCTTATAATTTTCCAGAAGGTAATATAAATGCAAATAAAATAGGTGTGTGGATTGTCAGAAACATACAGCTAAGGGTAGCATAAAATCCCTCCTTTACCTGTAAGGGGTTAAGAAGCTCACATAACCTGGTTGGCACCTGACCAAAAGGACCAATAAGAAAAGAAGATACTTTCAAATCTGAGGGGAGGGGGAGGTTTTGTTTGTGCTGCTTTTTGTTTGTTCTCTCTCTGGACGAGAGGGACCAGGCAGGAAAAAACATCTCCTAAAAACATACCTGAAATGAGCATCTAAGATTACAAAAATTGTAAGTAATAGCAAGGAAATGTGTTAGATTATCTTTTGTTTTAGCTTGTGAATTTTCCCTATGCTAAGAGGGAGTTTTATTGCTGTTTTTTGTAACTTTGAAGCTAAGCCTAAAGGGGAATCCTCTGTGTTTTAAATCTTTTTATTTAGCTTGTAAAGTTACCCCTGATTTTACAGGTGTGATTCTTTTACTTTTTTTTTTTTTTTTAATAAAATTCTTCTTTTAAGAACCTGATTGATTTTCAGTGTCCTAAAAACCCAGGGGTTTGGTCTGTGCTCACATTGTACCAATTGGTGAGGATATTATTCTCAAGCCTCGCCAGGAAAGGGCATGAAGGGTCTTGGGGGAATATTTTGGGGAAACAGGGACTCCAAGTGGCCCTTTTTCCTGGATGTTTATCTAAATCACTTGGTGATGGCAGCAATACCATCTAAGGACAAGCAAAGGATTTGTGCCTTGGGGAGTTTTAATCTAAGCTGGTAGAAATAAGCTTAGGGGGTCTTTCAGACAGGTCCCACATCTGTACCCCAGAGTTCAGAGTGGGGAGGGAACCCTGAAATGGATATTTGAGGGTGATTGGTGTGATGTTGTAAGGACAGTGATACTGAGCAAATATTCTGCATGAATTTTATTTATCGGTTAAAGTTCTTGTATTAAGGCTCCAAAACTGATATAGGACAGTAAATGCAAAGTAATGCAAATTGCAAAACATGATCCCAACTAGACAAAATGATGGGGTCTAAATTAGCATTACCACTCAAGAAAGAGATCTTGGAATCATTGTAGATAGTTCTCTGAAAACATCTGCTCAATGTGCAGTGGCAGTCAAAAAAGCTAACAAAATATTAGGAACCATTAGGAAAGAGAGAGAGAGATTATGATATTTTCTGTGTTGTTATCTATATAAATTCATGGTATACCCACATCTTGAATATTGTGTGCATATCTGGTTGCCCCATCTCAAACAAGATATATCGGAATAGGAAAAGGTACAGAGAAGGGCAACAAAAATGATTAGGGATATGGAACAGCTCCTGTATGAGGAGAGATTAAAAAGACTGGGACTTTTCAGCTCGGAAAAGAGGCGACTAAAGGGGGATTATGATAGAGGTCCATAAAATTCTGACTGGTGTGGAGAAAATGAATAACAAAATGTTATTTACTCCTTCACATAACACAAGAACTAGGGGTCACCCAATGAAATTAATAGGGTTAGGGTTAGGTATGGGGGGAGGGATAGCTCAGCAGTTTGAGCATTGGCCTCCTAAACTCAGGAGTTTAATCCTTGAGGGGGCCATTTAGGGATCTGTAGCAAAAATCTGTCTGGGGATTGGTCCTGCTTTGAGCAGGGGGTTGGACTAGATGACCTCCTGAGGTCCCTTCCAACCCTGATATTCTATGAAAGCAGGTTTAAAAAAACAAAAGGAAGTACTACTTCACACCCTGCACAGTCAACCTGTGGAACTGGTTGCCAGGGGAGATTGTGAAGGCCAAAAGTGTAATGGGGTTAAAAAAAGAACTAGATAAGTTCATGGAGGATAGGTCCATCAATGGCTATCATCCAGGATGGGATGTAACCCATGCACTGTGTCCCTATTCTTTGTTTGTCAGAAGCTGGGAGTGGATGACAGAGGATGGATCACTCGGTGATTGCCTGTTCTATTCATTCCATCTGAAGCACCTGGCATTGGCAACTGTTGGAAGAGAGGATACTGGGCTAGATGGACCCTTGGTCTGACCCAGTATGGCCATTCTTATGATACCTCAAGTATTGGGATTAGTAATATCTTGCTTTATTCTCTCCTGATTGTTCTAAACTTACATATAAACTTAAATATGACTTTAATTGGTGTTTGTATATGTTTTTGTCTGTCTTTATTTAGGAATTAGATACAGTCCTCCTGTCAGCTAATTTCTAAGTTATCTGCAAAAAAACCTACAGTTTTCAGGTGCCTAAGTAGCCCGTGGAATCATGGTTAAAGTTGCTCCCCCCCCCAAAATCTGAAATGGTGCCCCTGGGCTCTTACCATGGCCTGGCTCCAGCTTCCAGGCTGGCCAGGGGTGGGGCATTGAGGGGAAGAGGAGGAGCATGGGGCAGGGCCCTGTGGCGAGGGGGGCTCAGCCCTGCACTGGGAAGAGGCTGCCGCCGCCACTCAGCACCACGCTACTATGCCCATGTTAAAAAGTGAGCAGGCACTTTTAAAAGTGTGTGTGTGTGGGGGGGGGCATAGCCCCCTTGGCCCCTCTGGTTGCAGTGACCCTAGCCCCTGGGATGGGGCTAAATGTTCTTTGTGCCCAGGGCCCTAGTAAATCTTAATCCGCTTCTGCTCCCACTAGCAATCACATACTAGCTGGAGGTCATACACTAGTAGTACTCATAAAAGTAGCCATGCTTTAGCTAGTGTTCACTACTGGTAGCTGTCTGCTAACTCGTACTTGACTACTGGTCTAACCACTAACTAGTGCTCAACTTCTGAAGCCAGTACTAATACTAATCTACTGGCAGCTGCACACTAGTAGGTATGCATTAATTAATACTCAACTACTGCCATGCACTAAATGCTAGCTGTGTACTAACTAGTTCTTAGTGCAGTAGCCATACACTAGCTGGTACAAGCGCACTAACTAGTATGTTTTTGGAGTAGCACTTTGAGAGTTGCACAACTTGCACAAATACAGACAGATATCATCTTCCTTTCCAAATGCAAACGGATGGACATCATACCTAATGGACTGGAGGTGAAAAATCCCTTGCTATCTACATACTGCACAGACCACAGTGAGAGATTATGCCATACATTATCAAAGAAACTGAGGAACCACCTGATCAGCATCCTATACAGCAAACAGAAAAACATCAAGAAAGAGCTCTCCAACCTGGAGACTTTCATAAATAACCAACCCTCCACACAAATGGACTTTACTAAAATAAGACAGGAGATCTACATTACACACTTCACCTCTCTACAAAGGAAAAAGGACCGTAAGCTGTCTAAAATCCTACCTGCCACATGGGGCCACAACAGGGGTACCACTAACTCACCCAGCAATATCGTCAATTTATCCAGCTACACACTCAACCCAGCAGAAGAGTCTGTCCTATCTCGGGGACTCTCCTTTTGCCCTAGCACCCCCACGAACATGATACAGTTCTGTGGTGATCTGGAAGCCTACTTTCGCCGCCTCCGACTCAAAGAATACTTTCAAGATAACACTGAACAGCGCACTGATACACAGATACCCTCCCACCAACAACACAGGAAGAAGAACTCCACATGGACTCCTCCCGAGGGTCGAAATGACAGTCTGGACCTATACATAGAATGCTTCCGCCGACGTGCACAGGCAGAAATTGTGGAAAAACAACATCACTTGCCTCATAACCTAAGTCGTGCAGAACGCAATGCCATCCACAGCCTCAGAAACCACCCTGACATTATCATCAAAGAGGCTGATAAAGGAGGTGCTGTTGTCATCATGAACAGGTCTGACTACCAGAAGGAGGCTGCCAGACAACTCTCCAATACCAAATTCTACAGGCCACTTTCCTCAGATCCCACTGAGGAATACACTAAGAAACTGCACCATCTGCTGAGGACACTCCCTACACTAACACAGGAACAAATCAACTTACCCTTAGAGCCCCGACCGGGGTTATTCTATCTACTACCTAAGATCCACAAACCTGGAAATCCTGGACGCCCCATCATCTCGGGCATTGGCACTCTCACTGAAGGACTGTCTGGATATGTGGACTCCCTACTCAGACCCTACGCCACCAGCACTCCCAGCTATCTCCGTGACACCACAGATTTCCTGAGAAAACTACAATGCATTGGTGACCTCCCAGGAAACACCATCCTAGCCACCATGGATGTAGAGGCTCTCTACACAAACATCCCACATACAGATGGAATACAAGCTGTCAGGAACAGTATCCCTGATGATGACACAGTGCAACTGGCTGCTGAGCTCTGTGACTTTATCCTCATGCACAATTATTTCAAATTCGGTGACAATATATACCTCCAGACCAGTGGCACCGCTATGGGCACCCGCATGGCCCCACAATATGCCAACATTTTTATGGCTGACCTGGAACAACGCTTCCTCAGCTCTCGTCCACTCATGCCCCTTCTCTACCTACGCTATATTGATGACATCTTCATCATCTGGACCCATGGGAAAGAGACCCTGGAAGAATTCCACCATGATTTCAACAGCTTCCACCCCACCATCAACCTCAGCCTGGACCAATCTACACGGGAGGTCCACTTCCTAGACACCACCGTACAAATAAGCGATGGCCACATTAACACCACCCTATACCGAAAACCCACCGACCGCTATGCCTACCTTCATGCCTCCAGCTTCCACCCCGGTCACACCACACGATCCATCGTCTACAGCCAAGCACTGAGGTACAATCGCATCTGCTCCAACCCCTCAGACAGAGACCAACACCTACAAGATCTTCACCAAGCATTCTCAAAACTACGATACCCACACAAGGAAATAAAGAAACAAATCAACAGAGCCAGACGTGTACCCAGAAGCCTCCTGCTACAAGACAGGCCCAGAAGAGAAACCAACAGAACTCCACTGGCCATCACCTACAGTCCTCAGCTTAAACCTCTCCAATGCATCATCAGTGATCTACAACCCATCCTGGACAATGATCCCTCACTTTCACAGACCTTGGGAGGCAGGCCAGTCCTCGCCCACAGACAACCTGCCAACCTTAAGCATATTCTCACCAGCAACCACACACCGCACCATAACAACTCTAACTCAGGAACCAACCCATGCAACAAACCTTGATGCCAACTCTGCCCACATATCTACACCAGCAACACCATCACAGGACCTAACCAGATCAGCTACAACATCACCGGCTCATTCACCTGCACGTCCACCAATGTTATATATGCCATCATATGCCAGCAATGCCCTTCTGCTATGTACATTGGCCAAACTGGACAGTCACTACGCAAGAGGATAAATGGACACAAGTCAGATATCAGGAATGGCAATATACAAAAACCTGTAGGAGAACACTTCAACCTCCCTGGCCACACAATAGCAGATGTAAAGGTAGCCATCTTACAGCAAAAAAACTTCAGGACCAGACTCCAAAGAGAAACTGCTGAGCTCCAGTTCATTTGCAAATTTGACACCATCAGATCAGGATTAAACAAAGACTGTGAATGGCTATCCAACTACAGAAGCAGTTTCTTCTCCCTTGGTGTTCACACCTCAACTGCTAGCAGAGCACCTCACCCTCCCTGATTGAACTAACCTCGTTATCTCCACACTGATTTATACCTGCCTCTGGAGATTTCCATTACTTGCATCTGAAGAAGTGAGGTTCTTACCCACGAAAGCTTATGCTCCCAATACTTCTGTTAGTCTCAAAGGTGCCACAGGACCCTCTGTTACTTTGAGAGACAAATTGATTTCCCTTTTTAAAGATTTATATGCATAGTCCTTGAGATAGCTCTTCTATCAATATTTTTTGGTTTGTCATGCATATTTTCTACTTTTGCCATTATTAAATGTGTTTTTATTTGAGGTAAAATATCTCTAGATTATTGGTGAAAAATAAACACAGAGTTTATGCAAAATAAAATGAATTGATTTCCTAATACAAAAAGAGTGCACCTGTTCCACTTTGCAAGTCCTCTTTACAAGTTAGCCTACACCGTACGCCATGCATCAGAGATTGATGCGGTGAGTCATCTCACTATGACACAGAATGGGAACTGCTAAGGTAATTATATTTGTCATAATTCTCATTTGCCCACTGCCTGTGGGAGTGGATCTTCTCAGTAGTTTGACCTGTCTTTCTGCTTCATTTATTATCCCCCAGTTATTGTCTCCAATCTTGACTGATAGGTAATTAAAGAAACGTGTAAAGTGATGAAAGCCACAGCACCAGATTTGAAAAGAACAGGTATGTAGGAAGTGAAGTGTAAATGTGCAATGGACAAAAATTGGCATAGAATCATAGACTTTAAGATCAGAAGGGACCATTATGATCATCTAGTCTGACCTCCTGCACAACGCAGGCCACAGAATCTCACCCACCCACTCCTGTATCAAACCCCTAACCTGTGTCTGAGCTATTGAAGTCCTCAAATCGTGGTTTAAAGACTTCAAGGTGCAGAGAATCCTCCAGCAAGTGACCCGTGCCCCACACTGCAGAGGAAGGCGAACCCCCCCCCCCCCCGGGCCTCTGCCAATCTGCCCTGGAGGAAAATTCCTTCCCAACCCCAAATATAGCGATCAGCTAAACCCTGAGCATGTGGGCAAGACTCACCAGCCAGACACCCATCCTTCCCTGACAGGAGATTTTAATGCAAGTTTGTTGTTGTTGTTATTATTGTCATGGTGTCTGGAGTGGTTCATGACCAAGAGTGCCAACCTCAGAGCAGACTGTCAAAAGCAGGGCAGACACCCCAAACGAGTGGTATATTCTATCATTAGATTTCACCAGTCCAGTAACAAATATAAACTTGCAGATCACCAGTCTTACCATAGAGTCACAGACAGTTCCCTTGGGCTCACCCGTCTATCTTGCCATGCAGGCAAGCTGGACTTAGTGATAAATGGTCACTTACACAAAAATCACAAAAGATTCAGGTTGTTTCCAGTCCCAAGGGCAGGGCTGTCCTTAGGCATACGCAGCATATGCGGCTGCGTAGGGCATCTGAAAATTTGGGGCACCGCTGGGTCTTAGTGTCCACCCACCCGCCTCTTCCTATCCCTGTTCTGACCCTTCCTGCAGGCTCCCACAGCTGGCTGCTGCAGCCTGGTGACTCTTACTATGGAGGGGATCTAGTAACTTAAAAGTGAAAAAGCCTACAGCCTGCCAGCCCTATTAGCACAACACTGAAACTGTTAAAGAGCCATTCAAGTGGTAATGAAGCCATTTAGCAGGCATTTGCCAACCCCCAGGTATATACTGTCCGTTTCTGAATTTACTGACAAAACCAGTTGTGCATCACTGTAATATTTACTCAGAACGTGTCAGTCTATAGGACCTTAGTTTAAAATTTGCTTTAAAAATATTTCATCAGTGAGTTAGTGAAGATTATAAAATCACATCTCTAAAAAATCCTTGCATAGATTTTTAGAGGCACAATCAACTTTAGCCTTAAATGCTTGGATCTTCAGACATATGTTTTTTTAAATAAATCTTTCAAAAGACCACCCTTATCTAAAATACACATTTTAATTTTAATTACTATAGTAAAAAAAACTTGCTTCCAAAGTCTTCCTGTCCTTTCTGTCCTTCCCTTTCTCCCTTCACCCCCCTCCTCTCTCCCATTGAAGAGAGCCCTTAAAGGGACAACACCCCTTTCCTTCCAGATAGCTGGACAGAGTCAGAAGTAAAGAAAGGGAAACTATCTGATGAACTAGTTTTAAGAGAACCCTCCAGCAAAATCAGTACCTAACAAGATATAAAATCCTTTGTTATGCCTAAAATCTTTGGAAACATATTTTTTAAAGTTGGTGAAATTTCATAAACATGTCTATTGTTATGGAGATCACACAAAGTAAATTAGTGTTCCCTTTTTCTAAAAGCAATGAACATTGTTATGAACACACTAAACCTCTGTGACTGATTAATTTAAAATAATGTCTTTGTTTCAGTGAGTTAGATATGTAGTAATCTGGAATGATTATTTTATGAAGGCTTAAGAGTACATTTAAAATATAAAATCAGCTTAGAAATACTGATTAAGAAAATGTAAAACAGAGAAGAGCTGCATCATGTATTCCATAATATTTAATGTTGTATTCAGCAAGACAGCTGACTCGTCCTTACTACAAAGTTTTTGCAAATAAATCTCTGACAAACTTCAGGGCATATCAAAAAACCTGTGACAGATATTTTTTATTCCCAAGTTTAGTGCTTTTAATTAGGTACCTTCTGCATGTCCAGTCTTCACCATCTGGCATGCAGTGGAAAACATGCCCCATTTTCTTTAGAAAGAAATTGCGGAAGAGTGTTTTTTTCAAATGTCATTTGCTTTATTTGGGTTCAGGGATTTGGCTGAAAGGAGGTGAGCAGGGAGGGGGAGGGAAGAGAGGAGGGAGACAGTGGGGAGAGGGTGGGGCCTGGGCAGAGGGGGAGGCGGGCCCTGGGCAGAGCAGGGGTGGAGTATGGGTAGGGCCACAGGCAGAATAGGTGGGCTAGGGAGCTAGCCTCCCCAAGGGGCAGCTTCACCCACCGCCCATGACAGCAGGTAAGAGCGGGTCGGCTCCCGCACACCCAGCATGCACTGCAGTCTGCTTAGGCAGGGGGCATATTCACAGAGCCGAATGCACCAGTGCAGCGTATTCTGCGTGAGGGAGAGGGTACGGGGGTCTCTGCAGGGAACTGTGACTCTCCACCGCCATGAGGTGGGCCGGGCGTCTCGGTATCCTTTGCTTCCTCGTCTCCCCCCATCCCCGCCGGGCTGTAAGCCTGGGCTGCACTTGGGTATAGGGCCACCAGTTTAATAATACTGTGTGGGGCCCCATAAATCCTAAAGACGGCCCTTCCCAAGGGACCAGTCACTTTTCCCAGATCAATTTATACCTTAGATCTCACACGAAAGACAACCCCTATAGCCAATCCTGTAATAAACTAACTAAAGGTTTATTAACTAGGAAAAAAATAAGAGAGTTATTTACAGGTTAAAGCAAACAAGCATATATGCACAAATGAGTTTGTCTGTGATTCAAAAGGTAACAGATGTAGTAAACCGTCAGCATTGAATGTCTTTTAGGGCTTAACCCATGTCGACCCTGAGGCTCTCTGCTTTTTGTTTCTTAGCTCCAACCTTTGTGAAAATCTAAACAGCAAAGAGATGAAAAATCTTCACATTAATGTTAGATGTTCGGCTGTGTGTGTGTTCTCCCTGTGTACTGTCCTAGCTCTCCACAGACAGTTGGCACAGCAGACCTCTAACGAACCGCCCAATGACCACAAGATCCGTTAAGGTACAAAGTCACCCAGTCAGGTTTATTGTCGATGAAGCACGGTAATAGCACCTGGCAGACTCTATGAGAATACTAAGACATGTATGCCTGTGACAATGGATGCAGCTCAGTCAGTGGTGGGACTTTCCACTGCCCTCTAGGCTGGCCAAAGATACTCCCTCTGAAATACCCGGATATAAACAAATTATGTACTGTTATCCTGACATCTTTTAGGAGGGGTCAGTGTGTTTCTGTTATCATTGAGGAATGTTTTTGTACCATCTTTGTTACTACGATGTTATTATACCACTTGATGTCAGGGTGTTTGCGTGAGCACTCTGTGCCTAGCACTTCTTAGGAATGTGTATTTCTGCAATATCAGTCCTGTTCTTGCCAGATTCAGTGAGCAGGTCATGCCTCATACCAGGCCTCTGATACAAGAGCTTATGTCTCAGGCTCTCTTCCTACCACAGTTAGCTATTTGTATTTCCCTCTTCCAGCATTCAAACCAATGGAATGAGGTTTTCTGCACGAACTTGTCCATGGGGTAATTAACAAAGCTTTGGTACTATGATGTCCCACTTAATTTTGATAGTCCTCCTGGATGGGTGGGGGAGAACCACTCTTCCCATCTGAGTTCATATGTTCCGAGCAGGCATTTTTACTATTATAAAACAAACATATTTTACCTTGTAGCATGGAATACCGACATTACAAGTAAGATTAATGCATACAGCAATTTACGCATAGGCACGGGAACTAGGGGTGCGGTGTGTGCTGCAGCACCCCCAGGTTTCACCCATAGAAAGTCTCACTGATTTAACATTTGTGAACAGGAAATACCAGTTGTCAGTCAGTATTCCAGGAAATGAAAAACTTTTCCACTGTGATTTACAAGTCAAATCCTCTTGTTCTGGAAGATCAGCTTTCAGCCTTCCTGCACAAAAAGAGTTGAGAACTGTGGCAAAATACCACACATATGTTGCAGCAGGGCATACCAGCCATTTAATGACAGTATCTTCAATGCAAAAGCCGGATAGAGCATATGATCATTCTTTCTGAACATAAAGGTAGGGTTACCATGCGTCCGTATTTCCCCGGACATGTCCGGCTTTTGCGTCTCTAAATAGCCGTCCGGGAGGAATTGGTAACAAGGTTAAAATGTCCGGGGTTTTTTTCTCCCTCGCCTCCCTCCCTCCCTTCCATGCAGAGTGCGGCTGCTGATTGGGCGGCTGGGCCAACTGACCCGCTCCCATTGGCCTCCAGCAGCCAGAGCCCTCCCCTGCTCCCCCTCTCCCTCTGTCTGCTGCCCTGTGTAACACACAAACCGACCTACCGGGCAGAGTATTTTGCAAACACATGGAGCCAGAATGGTAATCCGGGGCAGGGGGGCAGTCAGGGAGCGGGGGAGTGTTGGATGGGTCCCCGGCCTCCACTTGCCAGCCCCCCTCCTTGCGTCCCGTCCCCCCCCCCCACACCCGCCCCGCCTGCCTCTCCCTTGTCTGCTGCCCCCAGGTCCTAGTGTCCCCCATCTACTAATGGGAAGACAGGCTGCCCTTACCCTGCCCTTCCACCCTAGCCCTGAGCCTCTCCAATGCCCCAAACCCCTCAGCCCCAGCCCTCATCCCCCACACCCTAATCCTCTGCTCCATCCCTGAGCCCCCTCCTGCATCATGAACCCCTCATCCTCAGACCCACAGCCCTCACCCTTGCATCCCCTCCTATCCCCAAACCCCCTCCCCACACCCCCCTCCCACCCCCAAACTCCATCCCAGAGCCTGCACCCCTCACCCCCTCCTGCACACCCACCCCCTGCCCCAGCCCGGAGCCTGCACCCAGCACCCAAACTCTATCCCAGAACCTGCACCCTGCACCCCTCCTGCACCCTAATCCCCAGCCCAGGACCTGCACCCCAGACCTCCTCCCCCCACCCAACCCCCCTCCCAGAGCCTTAGGCAGGTGGGGGGGGGGGGTTCTGGGCAACACCAAAATTTCTACAACCCTGCCACCCATGCGAGTGGATAAGGGTCGGGGCAGTCAGGGGACAAGAAGCAGGGGGGGTTAGGGTTCTGAGGGGGGCAGTCAGGGGGTGGGAAGTGGGAGGGAGTGGATGGGGGCGGGGTGGGGGCGGGGCTAGGGCGGGGCTGCCCCCATGTCCTCTTTTTTGATTGTGGAAATATGGTAACCCTAATAAAGGACTTGGCAGGAAGGCTACCCCATCAGTGAGTGGCTGGCTTAAGGGACTTGTAATGCAGTGGTTTCCAAACTTTTCACGGTTGCACCTCCCCTTACCCCTGTCCATGCCCCTTCCCCACACCCCCCGAGCTGGGGCCGGGAGTGGGGCTGCGGTTCTGGGGCTGGGGGGCACGGACGGGAGTAAGGGGGTCAAGGCTGGGTCTGGGTCTGCGGCCAGAGCAGGATCAGGGCTGGGAACGGGGCGGGGCTGGGAGCAGAGCTGCAAACTATTAAACGTCACAAGAGTGCTGGCTATAAGTAAGGAGACGAAGAGCAATAACACTGAAGGGACAAAAAGAACCACTATGGTTGACTCTCACTTGGGCCAAGGGCTGTATTAAGATCATCAGTTGCCTTGGGTAAGCCATGAAACAGGGCTTCCTGTGGCCCTCCTCCAGGGCCGGCTCTGGCTTTTTTGCCGCCCCAGGCGAAAAAGCCTCTGGCCGCCCCCCCCCCCGCGGGGGGGGAGGGGGCGGCCGGAGCCCCGGGGGGAGGGCAGGGCGCCGGGGGGGAGGGCGGCTGGAGCCCTGGGAGGAGGGC
>NW_020664445.1:3640962-3652304 GCF_002925995.2 Terrapene triunguis | reverse complement strand
GGCGGCCGGAGCGCCGCGCCGCCCCCCTCCAGGTGCCGCCCCAAGCACCAGCTTGGGTGCCTGGTGCCTGGAGCCGGCCCTGCCCTCCTCCTCCCCCCAGCCCTTGTTGCCTTCCTTCGCCGCCACTGGAACCCATGTGCTAAGTGTCTGACGGTCTGTCCCAGATTATCTGCAGCCTGTCTGTTGTACATGCCTGAGATGCAGCTGCTCTCACTCTCGCTGTCCTCTGGCAGCTCTCTCCATGGATCACACTAAGATGGATGCAATAGTGGGCACTCCACAAAGTGAGCTGAGAGATCCATGTGCAGCTCCCTCGCTGTTAGTTGTTCCCAACCCTTTGGCCAGTTCCCTGCTGCAATATCTCCTTTGGAGACCATTTGAACCCCATGGGTTGGCCCAGGGAATCATGGATTAGTCCCATCTCTGCTCTGCAGTAAGTGCACACAGCTGGGAGATGAGGAAGGCCAGGAACTAGCAACAGCCATCTGCCAAGTTTGTAATATATTTTCCTGTTCTAGCTCCAGCCCGCTTTCATGATACTTATGTATCCTACATATGCATCTACCCAGCATGGTTTGGCAAAAGGCTATATAGAAATCTTTTAAGCATTTTTGCCACTTTTTCAGTGTTTGGCTTCAGCTTGTTTACTGAAAAATATTATGGAGGTGTCTATAGTGACTCAGTATTTAAGGCTGTACTCAGCTTTTCAATTTCAGTGAGTTTGTAAAGCTTATAAACAGGGCCCCATGTATCCTGTAATACCATGACCATGGAATTCACTCTTGCAGCAGTACTGTGTTCTAAAATCTCATTAAATCTCATTTTTAATTTAATTAAATAATATATATTGAGGCCTTATGATTACAGAGTTAATGCTGTAAACATGAACAATGGGAGTGTTATATTCCTGCATTTGTAGAGAGCCCGAGACCGCAGCTATAAGAGCTGCTCCAAGCACCTCAGTCAGGGCATTTTCCCAACACTTCTTGTTATGGAATTCACTGTTTGGCTGCAGCCAGACACCTGACATTATGCTTTGTGTCTCCATGCCCTGCCAGGACATGGGGGCTGCTTCCTCTTGCTCTGCAGCCTTTGAAAAAACGGGGAGTTAACTGGATAAAAGGTCACACTCCTTGCACTCTTCCATTCTGTTCCAGAAGTGTAGCTTGGTCAACTGGGCTGATTGGAGAACAGCATTGTAACCAAGGCCTAGAGAGTTGGAGATCTGAGCTGCTGAAGCCAGCAGCTTCCCTAGGGCACATGGTGAGGAGGGAGGTTCCAAACCAGGCTGCCTGAAAATACATGGCATCTGAGGCCTGAGGAGTAGAATTGGGCTACCCAAAGAGCATGGTGAAAACCCCACCTGCTATAACAGTCATTGAACTTTTACATCAATGAGTATTTTCACCTTTGAGCCAGAGTTTTATGTTTATTTAGTTATGGTGGGGATGGGAGTGAAAGGGAATTCTGTGGAGATGGAATATATTAATGTGGCTGCAGAAGGTAGGGGTTTTTGCCATGGAATTTAGTGGTCATTGCAGCAGAATTTAAAGTTGCTTTACCGTGGAATTTGGTCCCATTGTGGATGGGGTATACAGGACACTGCCCTTAAATGCCTCTTCACATTTAATAATTGCGACAGATCTGGTAATTTCCTGCAATATCCTTATTAAACCTTATTGAATTAAGTTTTAGTGTTTTGGAGTCCAGTATGCAAAAGTTATGTATTATTGTGGACATGGATGACCAAAGAACTATATTGAACAATGTGGCAGACAAGAGTGGACTTTTGAGACAATACAAGTGAAGTGGAATTTCTAGGAAATATCTAGGGGAAGGTGAATGCAAATTCCTCCCCCTTCCTCCCGTCTGCCCTGGTTATGCAAAATTCCAGCCTTTTGAAGATGTGCCCTGAAGAAGGGACCGTTGTCAGCTGATTACCTCTTCTGTGAGTCTCAAGATCAAAAGCCTAAGCTGTATAAAGGAAAGACTAACCTATGCATAGGTGTGCTTGTTCTGAGTTAAGGTTGTTACGAACTTGTAACCACAGAAAAAAACGTTGGAGGGTGGGGGGGGAGGTTTGAAGGACTGACTGTCAGAGCCCTTGCTGGAGTTGGGGAGGGGTTGCCTTTTGGTAAGTTTATTAGCATGTGTGTAGGATTTTTATTGTTTTAATCTGTTTTCTCTGTAATGCTTTCACTTTAAGAATAAATGTGCTTGCTTAGGAGGGGCTGTGTGGTAACATAACTGGACAATTGAGAGCTGGCTGTAGGAACAAACCATCCCAATGTGTAGAAAGAATAGTAAATATGGCAGGTGACCATCTTGGCTTAATAGTGAAATCCTTGCTGATCTTAAACACAAAAAAGAAGCTTACAAGAAGTGGAAGATTGGACAAATGACCAGGGAGGAGTATAAAAATATTGCTCAGGCATGCAAGAGTGAAATCAGGAAGGCCAAAACACACTTGGAGTTGCAGCTAGCAAGAGATGTTAAGAGTAACAAGAAGGGTTTCTTCAGGTATGTTAGCAACAAGAAGAAAGTCATGGAAAGTGTGGGCCCCTTAATGAATGAGGGAGGCAACCCAGTGACAGAGGATGTGGAAAAAACCAATGTACTCAATGCTTTTTTTGCCTCTGTCTTCACGAACAAGGTCAACTCCCAGACTGCTGCACTGGGCAGCACAGCATGGGGAGGAGGTGACCAGCCCTCTGTGGAGAAAGAAGTGGTTTGGGACTATTTAGAAAAGCTGGACGAGCACAAGTCCATGGGGCCGGATGCGCTCCATCCGAGGGTGCTAAAGGAGTTGGCGGATGTGATTGCAGAGCCATTGGCCATTATCTTTGAAAACTCATGGCGATCGGGGGAGGTCCCGGATGACTGGAAAAAGGTTAATGTAGTGCCCATCTTTAAAAAAGGGAAGAAGGAGGATCCGGGGAACTACAGGCCAGTCAGCCTCACCTCAGTCCCTGGAAAAATCATGGAGCAGGTCCTCAAGGAATCAATTCTGAAGCACTTAGAGGAGAGGAAAGTGATCAGGAACAGTCAGCATGGATTCACCAAGGGCAAGTCATGCCTGACTACCTAATTGCCTTTTATGATGAGATAACTGGGTCTGTGGATGAGGGGAAAACAGTGGACGTGTTATTCCATGACTTTAGCAAAGCTTTTGATACCGTCTCCCACAGTATTCTTACCAGCAAGTTAAAGAAGTATGGGCTGGATGAATGGACTATAAGGTGGATAGAAAGCTGGCTAGATTGTCGGGCTCAACGGATAGTGATCAATGGCTCCATGTCTAGTTGGCAGCCGGTATCAAGCGGAGTGCCCCAAGGGTCGTTCCTGGGGCCGGTTTTGTTCAATATCTTCATTAATGATCTAGAGGATGGTGTGGACTGCACTCTCAGCAACTTTGCAGATGACACTAAATTGGGAGGAGTGGTAGATACACTGGAGGGTAGGGATAGGATACAGAGGGACCTAGACAAATTAGAGGACTGGGCCAAAAGAAATCTGATGAGGTTCAACAAGGACAAGTGCAGAGTTCTGCACTTAGGATGGAAGAATCCCATGCACTGCTACAGACTAGGGACCGAATGGCTAGGCAGCAATTCTGCAGAAAAGGACGTAGGGGTTACAGTGGACGAGAAGCTGGATATGAGTCAACAGTGTGCCCTTGTTGCCAAGAAGGCTAACGGCATTTTGGGCTGTATAAGTAGGAGCATTGCCAGCAGATCGAGGGACGTGATCATTCCCCTCTATTCAACATTTGTGAGGCCTCATCTGGAGTACTGTGTCCAGTTTTGGCCCCACACTACAAGAAGGATGTGGAAAAATTGGAAAGAGTCCAGTGGAGGGCAACAAAAACGATTAGGGGGCTGGACCACTTGACTTATGAGGAGAGGCTGAGGGAACTGGAATTGTTTAGTCTGCAGAAGAGAAGAATGAGGGGGGATTTGATAGCTGCTTTCAGCTACCTGAAAGGGGGATCCAAAGAGGATGGATCTAGACTGTTCTCAGTGGTACAGAACAAGGAGTAATGGTCTCAAGTTGCAGTGGGGGAGGTTTAGGTTGGATATTAGGAATAACTTTTAAACTAGTGTAACCCCTTTGGGGTTTAGAGAGCATGGCCCTTTAAATCTTTTTCCTAAAGGGGAGGGGGAGAGTAAGAAAAAAGGAGGGAAACTCCAGGGGGCAGGGCTGGAGCTCCAAGGAGAGGGAGAGGCAGGCTGCAGGCCCGGGAAAAGTGAAGCAGCAGAGAACGTGCCTGAAGCCTGGGAAGGACAGGGCCGATCAGGGACACCCCAGGACAGGAGCCAGGAGGAGCACTGTACCAGGGAGGAATTGCCAAGAAGGACAGGCCGGAGCTGGACCCAGTATCATGGCTGCCCAGAGCTGCACGGGGCTGTGAGTACTGGGGCTTCTGACTCTGCATTGGGGACAAGGAGGGAGGCTGTAGCTAGTTAAGTGGGGAGGTGGTCGCTCTGTGTGGCTTTGCAGAGAGCGGCAGAAGAGGGCACCGGAGGGGTTTGTTGGGGGAAAGTTCACTGGCGCCGAAGACGACCAGGAGCACCCAAGACTCACCACTGGACTGGAACTTTGCTCAGGACTCCTGAACTCTGTGTGCAGACACATTGCTCAGTGTCTGCCCTTCCAGACTGTGCTACCACTGGGCCCGTGGGGCCTTGGCTTGGATGCAGGCCTGTTCTACTGTTCCCCCTATATTTCCCCTTGTTGTTTTTCTCCTCTCATCCCTCTGTAAATAAATATTTCCCTTGTTATATCCACTGTACTTTTCCTGTGGGTGTGTGTGTTCACTTTGGGGGGTGTGGAACAGGTGCCCCTGGGGTGGAAGGTGTGGCGACGACAGAGGAAAGGAAACAGAACACCAGGTCTGTGGTAGCCAGAAAGCCTTAAAAGCCTCAAGCCAAAAGCCTCCCAGGAAAACTTTTCCTGGGGTTTTTATTTCTTTCCTTACTCTGTTTACAACACTTCTCAGTGGTTAAATTCTTGCGCATAGAAAAAGCATACAGTGTACAGCCACATAAGATAACGAACCCATATCTTGTGCACGTGAAAACCAGCTGCGAGGGAGACAGACAGGCCAGCCAAGAAGTTTCCCAAATCACAGACGCTGGGGTGAAGGCCACTCCTGCCTTGTAGCCATGGAAACAGTGTGCCGTAACCGTGGGCTGGCGATTCGGGAGCTATGCATTCCTACATCCCCCCCTGTTTTATTTTAGATGCGGTATTTAAACGGAGCACCCTCGCAGGGTTGCATACACAATGCGACTAGATTGGGTATACACTGAACAAAACAATAAAATAAAACACCAAGGACTAGAACTAAGACCCCATACTATAAAAGGGTTTTTATCCACCCTAAGGGTAGCCATGACTAGATATAATTCCACTAAAAAGAAAAAATGTCCTGGCGGATGGCTTGAGCATAACATTTCAGCATATCAATTTGCTATTGCATGCAATTACTATTATCAGTAAGCTTAAAACAACACATTTCTTTCACTGTCTCACACCCCAGATGTTGCTGGGTGGTTTGCAGACAGGAACAAGGCAGGTACTTAACAGACCTTGCATGTCCGGGGCAACGGCCAGGCAGAAATCAAATTGATTTAATACTTGTGCCAGGCGGACCCAGATGTTAAACTGCAGCCGCTGCTCCATCTGGGGTTCGCCTTGGCAACCAGGGGCCAACAGGAAACCTCCCAATACACACAAAATAAGGAGTGAGTTAGCATTAAGGAAAGCCAACAATGTCACAAGGTAGTTTTCTGCGGTAGGTTCCAGCTGCTGCTGCACTTGCAGCTGCTCGGCCTGCAATAAGAGGGCTTTAACCTGTCCCCAGGTCATGCGCTGCGGGGGCTCCCGCGGTGGGCGCTGGCGAGGATGCTCGGGATCCTGTAGATGTAGGTTGAACTGCGGAATGGGGTTCGACAATCCCTGGTGCCAGGCCATCGCCGTGCCACGGGCGGACATTACGCGCCGGGACCCACAACGGACCTGTAGGAAGAAAAACGGCAGCATGCCCCCGTCCCCACGTTATAAGGGGTACTGGGCCATGCCACTAAGGATCCGGGGCCTTGCGATATTTAACAAGGGGGCGGGGCAAAGCCTGGTGGCTGCGAAAATGACATTCTGCCGCAGAGTAATTGTCAATCAAATTCAAATGATTCAGGGTAAAAAGCACTGCAGCCAGCCATTCCTGGCGGGGAGGAAGGCCTACTGGAATCCCCCCTTTCTGTTTTTGGCGGACCAGGGCCTGTTTGAGCGCACAGTTGGCCCGTTCCACAATGGCCTGGCCTGTGGGGTTATACGGGATACCAAACGTGTGGACAATGTCCCACGTGGTACAGAAGGAGGCAAAGGCCGAGCTACAGTAGGCGGGGCCGTTGTCGGTCTTAAGATGGGACGGGTGACCCATGATTGCCATAGCGCGAATCATATAATTAATAACATGACGAGAGGCCTCACCCTTCTGGGGGGTGACCCACACATAATGGGAAAAGGTATCTACACACACGTGAAGATACTGCCAGGGGGCAAAAGGAGGAAAGTGTGTAACATCCATTTGCCAGAGCTGGTTGGCCGAGGTTCCACGAGGGTTAACCCCTACCTCCGGGCTATTGGAGAGAGAAGCGCAAAGGTCACACTGGCGAACAATGGCCTGCGCCTAATGCAATGGGAGAGTGAACTGCTTGGCAAGGGCTTTGGCGGACTAATGAAAAAGGCGTGGCTTTCGATTGGGGAGGAAACAATTGAGGCCACCGATTTGACCGCCTGGTCGGCCACCGTGTTACCTTCTGTCAATAGGCCCGGTAGTGTGGTGTAACTGCGAATATGTGCCACAAACAGTGGGCTAGAGCGGGAGGAAAGGAACTGTTGCAGGGTAAGAAAAAGGGCCAACAAATTGTCATCACAGGAGGGCGACACATAGGAATCTGGAAGAGACTTAAGAACATTAGTAACATAAAGACTATCAGTAATCAAATTAAAAGGGTCATCCTGGAAGCATCGGCAGGCCAGGATGACAGCGGCCAATTCTGCGCGCTGGGGGGAGCGCTGAGGCAAGGTAAAGCGGACTTGCCAAATGCCCTGCGCCTGCCAGCTGACCGCACCTCGCATTGGGCCGCCATCTGTAAAGAGGGTAAGTGCATCCTCAATGGGGACGGTTGACAAAGACGGACGGAGGTGAAGGTAACGTTGTTGTAGGAGTGAAAGACGGGGGTCAGGGGGAATGTGATATTTAATTTCCCCGACATAGTCAGCAAGAGACAACTGGAGGGTGGCACTGCAAGAGACAGCGCATTCCCAGTCTTTAGCCGGGATGGGGACAATAATGGCAGCGGGGTCGCAACCCAAGAGGGTGCGGGACCGTTCTCGCACTTTAAAAATCAGCTCGGCGCCCTGTTGAGGGAGTGTCTGAATAGTATGCGGAGGGGAGTGGGTCAAATAAATCCATTCAACTAGACGAAGACGCGCTGCCGCCCCCTCCTGGGCGAGGACAGCTGTCGGTTGTGAAAGTGTGGGAAGCAAAATGGCAAAAAGGGGCTGTTCCCTTTCTCAGCGGTCGACCCACACTTGGGCCAGGGTTTGGTTAATGAGGGCGACCGCTTGGCGCTGTTCCTGGGAAACGGAAATGATATCTCCGGGAAGGCGGCCCTGCCGAAGGCCAAAAAAAGAGGGGACAGCATGGAGGTAGTCAGAGGGCAAAAAGGACAAATCCAATTGAGGAACCCTAATAACTGCTGGAGCTGTACAAACGTAAGAGGGTTGGGCAATACCAACTCGGGACAAACTGGGCGGTCATATGACTGGAGCATACGGTGACCGAGATACAAAAAGGGCGGCTGACGCTGGACTTTGTCCGGTGCTATAACCAGGCCACACGCCGCAAGCTGGTGGCGCAGTTCGTCCAGCCAGTCATCAGGAAGGATGGGGTGAGCCACCAGGATATCGTCCATATAGTGGTAAATTAAGGCATCTGGGTGTGCCGTGCAAAAGGGCCGTAAGGCCTGCGCAACAAAGTGCTGACACAAGGTGGGGCTATTCAACATGCCTTGAGGAAGCACATTCCACTAATAGCGTGGAGTGGGCTGGGAGTGATTTAAAACCGGAACGGTAAAGGCAAAACGCGCCCGGTCCTCAGGGTGCAGGGAGATGGTAAAAAAAACAATCTTTTAAATCTATAGCAAATAATCGGTAATCACAGGGAATAAAGTTGGGATTGGGGGTACCACACTGCAGGGGACCCATAGGCTGTATAATTTTGTTAATGGCGTGAAGATCCTGCAGGAGGCGCCACTTGCCAGATTTCTTTTTAATTACAAACACGGGGGTATTAAAGGGGCTAGTGGACTCCTCCAAATGCCCTGCCCGTAGCTGGTCATTAACCAAGTGCTGGAGGGCCTCCAGCTTTTCTAAAGGAAGCGGCCACTGCACAACCCATACGGGCTCGTCAGTGAGCCAACGGAGGGGGAGGGCCGTATGCCTAATCATCAATATGGATGGTGGCAGTGAACTGTGTTAATAAATCACGGCCCCACAGGTTGAGGTGGACGGGGAGAATAATAGGCCGGATACGGGCGTGGCGGGTGCCTTGGGGCGCCCTAACCTCCAACCACCGGGCACTCCGTTGTGAGTCCTGCGCCCCGCCCACACCCCAAACCGCCGGAGCCTGCTCTGTGGGCCAATGGGCGGGCCACTGCGCGGCGGCGATGACGGTGACGTCTGCCCCAGAGTTGATAACACCCTCGAACGGCTGATCGTTGAGGCAATAAATGCGTTTGGGTTGGGGTGCTTACGTCCGCACATGCCTGTAGCAACTCCGCCAGGGTCGAAGGACTTAGAGGACTCACCCGCAGCGGGGACCCTGCGAAACGCGCGACGGACACACTGGCCAATGATGGGAAAAGCTGCCCGGGGCGTGCCCACCGCCTGCTCGGGGATGCCCGAAAACTGCCCCGTGCCATACAACTGCTCAGCGAGATAGGCCCCCCCACCTTGTGCTGCCGCCACAAGCGCCTCTCGCTGGTACTCGCTATCCCGCACAACGTATTGCGCGGGAGACAGCACCATGCGACACATGTCTTTCCAATCTTGGGGGAGCAAGTGATAACCGTTTGACACACCTTCCAAGATCCCCCGGAGCTCGCGCAGAACCGAGTAGGGGAGAGCCTCCCAGTCCACTATCTGCCCCCCATTTCCATTATCCCGCCAAGAGACGGGAAACGCCTCGAACCCACAGCTGGATTCCTCGTCGGTCAAGAGACCGGCCTCGCGCGCTCGCCGCGGCGACAGCGCCCCCCCGCCCGACCGGTGGGCAGGGGGGCGCCGCCGTGGGCAGTGGCGCAGGGAGGGTCAGCTGCCGGTAGGAGGGGGGTGGCCCATCACCTGGGGGCACAAGGGAGACCCCCTCCAGCGCCTCCTTGCAACGCTGCCAGAGCAGCAGGTGCTGAACTGGGGCACGGGGTTCACTATACAAGATGATCCCAATCCGTATCCAATCAAGAAGCCGTAAAGACCCGCAGTCAGGATACCAGGGGCACTGGCGATCTATTTCCCTTAGAAGATCCTGAGTATGAGCGACCGGAACAACGACACATGATCGTTGCCGTATAATCTTTTGTAACTCTCTTGCGTGCTCCTTCTGGGCACTGGAAAGTCCCCCCCCCCATACTCACGAATCAGGGGCGGCAAACGGCCGCGGGGGTGCACTCGGCATGTCCAGCCGGTGAGTAGGGGGTTATCACGTCGGGGTCACCAGCTGTGGCGACGACAGAGGAAAGGAAACAGAACACCAGGTCTGTGGTAGCCAGAAAGCCTTAAAAGCCTCAAGCCAAAAGCCTCCCAGGAAAACTTTTCCTGGGGTTTTTATTTCTTTCCTTACTCTGTTTACAACACTTCTCAGTGGTTAAATTCTTGCGCATAGAAAAAGCATACAGTGTACAGCCACATAAGATAACGAACCCATATCTTGTGCACGTGAAAACCAGCTGCGAGGGAGACAAACAGGCCAGCCAAGAAGTTTCCCAAATCACAGACGCTGGGGTGAAGGCCACTCCTGCCTTGTAGCCATGGAAACAGTGTGCCGTAACCGTGGGCTGGCGATTCGGGAGCTATGCATTCCTACAGGAAGGGATTTCTCCTGCTGCATTCCTGCATGCGCCATCTCTTGGCCAGAGCTGCCTGTAGAGCAGACTCCATCTTGGCCACAAGGGCGCTAAAGTTACACTAGGAGGGTGGTGAAGCACTGGAATGGGTTACCTAGGGAGGTGGTGGAATCTCCTTCCTTAGAGGTTTTTAAGGTCAGAATTGACAAAGCCCTGGCTGGGATGATTTAGTTGGGGTTGGTCGTGCTTTGAGCAGGGGGTTGGACTAGATACCTCCTGAGATCTCTTCCAACCCTGATATTCTATGATTCTATGATTTCAGCGGAGGGACCTTCCTCCACGGCAGCGATTGAGCTGCCGCCGAAGACAGCGGCGGGACTTTGGCGGCAGCTCCTTCGAATTGGGCCCCGCGGTGCCTAAAGCCGGCCCTGGCCGCAGCTCCCCCACTTTACCCCAGGCCCTCTGAATCCTCTGGGTGGCCCTGTAGCTAGGAGAAGGGGGGGTGCTCCGTTGCATGTAACTATACCGCTTGGTCCTCCTCACTGGATACAGATATAGGAAAATGACAGTGAATATATCGGCACTGTTTCCCAGGCAGTGATTTTGGCTGATTTTTGGCCTCACTCCAAAGGCACAGAGAACCTAGATGTTTCTGTCGTTCTGAAGCTGCCCATGACCTTATGCTGTGAGCCTGTTTACTGTAATGGTGCCAGCCAAACTCATCACTGACTGGTGTGGGAAAGCAGCCGCTTTTTGGCGCCCCCAAATCTTGGCACCCTAGGCAACCGCCTAGTTTGCCTAAATGGTGGCACCGGCCCTGGCTGGGTGCCATTTTTAAATGGGGAACAAAGGGCGGGGGAGGAGAGCTGAAGTGAGGGAGATAAGGTCTGAGGGAAAGAAAAGACCAAAAACCATTGCAAGGTATAATGCCTGTACATACCTACCCTTCCCGTTTGTCGGCAGGCTCATCTGTGCTCGTCTGATGGGACTGGCTAGATCCTGCAGATTTTCAATTGGTTCCTTGCTCACAGCATAGTTTGATTCCTACTCTGCGTTCCCCCCCCCCCCCCTTGTTGTTCATGGCACGTGTCTCTGTCTTGGGCTCCTCTGGGGTATACACAGTCATTTGTGGGGTGCTGGTGGGGACACTGCCAAGGATGGCATCAGGGCCGGCTCCAGGGTTTTGGCCGCCCCAAGCAGCCAAAACCAAAA
>NW_020664445.1:3632796-3640562 GCF_002925995.2 Terrapene triunguis | reverse complement strand
AAAAAAAAAAAAAAAAAAAAAAAAAAAAAAGCCGCGATCGCGATCTAAAAAAAGCCGCGATCGCGATCTGCGGCGGCAATTCGGCGGGAGGTCCTTCACTCCCAGGCAGAGTGAGGGACCGTCCGCCGAATTGCCGCCGAATACCTGGAACTGCCGCCCCGTCCAGAACGGCCGCCCCAAGCACCTGCTTGAGAAGCTGGTGCCTGGAGCCGGCCCTGGATGGCATGCAGCTTGTTGTAAAAGGGCAGGTCTGCGAGGCAGCACCAGATTTCTTGTTGCCTTCCCTCACTTTGTGATATGCCTGGCTCAGTTCTTTTGCTTTCACACAGCACTGCTGCTGATCCATGTTGTGCCCCTTTGCCAGCATCCCCTGTGCAATCTGCTCAAAGATGTCACTGTTTCTATGGCTGTTCCACAGCTGAGCTTGCACAGCCTCTTCTTCACACAGCCCAAGGAGATCCAAGACTTCAGACAGGAACTTGTCTAGTAGTTCTGTGTGTGTGTAGCTGGCATGGTTGGTTGGTCAGTTGGATGCACACAACAAGGTGAGCTGCTAGGTGTGCTAGCCATGGTGGGCAATCAGGAAAAGGCATTTCAAAAACACATGGGGATTTTTAATGGCGGGGAGGAGGTAAGAGATGGTTTCCATTTTCTGTGACCCTTGGGTAGTGGAGTTCAAAATTGTGAACAGAGTGGTCACTGTTGTGGGGACAGGGACATTGTGGGACAGCTGATGGAGGACTGTTAGGGTCGACACAAATGATGCCGTATCTGCACTCATGCTGTGTTGTCTTAAGTAGGTCGACTGGAGCTCTGTGGCACTTGAAGAGGGGGTATTACTGCATCACTGTAACAGACCACTTACATTGGTGGGAGACACATGCATAACTAGGTCAATCCAAGTGCACTTATATCAACCCAACTTTGTAGTGTAGAACAGGCCTTAGTGTCATCTGCATACGTTGATCCCTAGTCAAGTCAGTCCCTACTTTGATCTCTACAGGACTCTGTGGGACTTCCCTGGATATCTAGACCAATACTAGCAAACTAAGATTACTTTTATTTTCTTCAATTAAAAGAATTAAAATATTTTTTGTTAATTGCAGAGTTTTTGGATGATAAAGAAAAGGTAATATTGAAAATGTAGTGATCTGATAGATACAGAGTGAAAAATATATGATGTCTTTAAGTCACCTTTCAGTGCAGCCCCTTTGAATTACAAAGCAGGCACATTAACCACTAAACTAAACAGATTTTGATTAACACTTGCAAGCATAATCAGGGTTACACTTTCACCACTGGAGGGTGCAATTATTTGTCTATGAACGCAGCTGAGCTATTATAATATCTACTAGGAAAACTAATTAAACCACGAAAGTAAACTGTAGACATTTCAAAGTGCATTTTCTATTCAACACAAGCATGCTAGGATTAATTAAATCAGACCTAAGGCCTGATTCTGTAGTCCATATGCAGACAACGCTCCCCTCTAGCTCAATGGCAGTTCTGCCTGAGTAGTAACGCCAGTTGTGGCCCCCTTACTTGACTGCATCTTTGTTTTCTGCAACAGCAAAAAGTGAGGAAAAAGGGAGACTTTTCCTACATTGTACCTATAAATACCCTAATAATAAAACCTTCATTTGAATATTTTCTTGTATGGGGTGTTAGCATGAGTAGGTATCTTCAAAAGCAATAGAATTTCAGCATTTCCCATTGTCAGGGAAATACCCTAGATTCTGTGTCAGGTGGTCCAGTGAAGAGGACCCAAGACTGGCAGTTGGAAGATTTGTGGTTTGTTCCCAGCTTTGCTAGTGACTCACTCAGTGACCTTGGGCAAGTCATTTAGACCAATATTTTCAAAAGTCACTACATTTGGATACCTCAGCTTTTGGGGGCACAGGTTTAGATACCTTTTGCCTAATTTTCAGAGGCAAAGAACATTCACAGCTTCAATGTATTATTATTTTACATTTATATAGTTGTAGTGCCCAGAGGCTGCGACCTGGACAGGGCCATGTTGGGCTAGGCACTATGCAAATATAGAGTATATGACATCAGTGGGAGCTGCAAGTGCTCAGCATCTCTGAAAATCACATTTGAGGTATCTCAAATTGTATGCGGTGTTGTTGTAGACCCGGAGAGCAACTCTGTGTGGTTCGGAAGCTTGTCTCTCTCACCAACAGAAGTTGGTCCAATAAAAGATATTGCCTCACCCACCTTGTCTCTCTGGTATCTGAAATTGGGCAGCGAACTTTTGGGTGCAATTGAAGCATCCCAAATCAGTGAGCACTTTTGAAATGTTTGGCCTGAATTTGTTTGCTTCTGTTCCCCCATCTGTAAAATAATCATTAATAATGAATAGTTAATAATAAACCCCCTAGCTCTCAAAGGGCTTTACAAAGGAGGTCAGTATCACTAGGTCCCCATTTTACAGGACACAGAGACATGGGTAGGTGAAGTGACTTGCCCAGGGTCGCCCATTAAACCAGTCAGTGATATGCCCATCTTTGTTTTAAAGAGCGAAATATTTACATGTCTTTGTTATTCTATGGTAGTAATGATATCTGTGCACTGTTTCTGACTTGATCACCAATTAGTGAAATACACGCATTAAACACAATTCAATATACAGATGAATCACATGGCTAATCTGGTTTCAAAACACAATGCAATTAGACTGCTGCATTTGCACACACATTACTCATCTTCTTTTGTGCTCATTTATGTTGAAACCATAGTAACTGCCAAGTGGACCACCCACACTGAAAAGAAGGAAGGAATGCTTTTACACAACTGACAACCTCTGGGTTGGTTTTTTCCCCCCCACCTCTCTCTAAATCTGTCATTTATAGAACAATGGATGCAAATAATGGTGGCAAAGTTCAGTTTTCTGTGTGTTCGTGCTTCTGGCAAAAGAACGTTAAGATTAGAGGAGGGAAATTTCCCCCAGCAGAACTTGAAGGTGGTGAGATTACTGCTGTTGTAATTCACACTAGGCGGCCTTGAATGGGACAGTGAAGCTTTATTTAGTTGCTGGTTGTTATTTTTTGTTTTGTTTTCAGTACTGAAAGAAAGTAGCTCAGAGAGAAGCAGCAACTGAAGAGAGAGCAGCTGTACTTTTGAATGAACCAAAACCACAGCTATGTAAATCTAGACTGAACAACTCTTGAGTCTTGTCTACACACAAAAATTGCAGTGCTATAACTATACTTGAATAGCAATGAAATCTTGTCTAGTGTAGATTCAGCTATACCAGAATGAAGGTGCTTCTAGCAGTATAGCTTATTCCTGTATGGAGTAATATCAGTTTAACTAGAGGTTATAATAATTTCATTATTTTGGTGAAAATCACATCCTGCACCAAGACACTTAATTTGGTACAAAAGCTGTGTGTAGCCCAGGATTTTGTATCTGTTCTGTGCAGAGCAGCCCTGCAATGCTGTGTGTGACCCAACAGGGAGAGCTGGTGGAAAATTTTTAGATGGAACTTTTTTTTGGGTCAGGAAACAAAGATTCCTCAAAGTTGAAACATTCCATGAGAACATGCTAAGTTAAATGAAATTTTGTTTTGATCAAACAATTGAAATGAAGCATTATCAAAACTTTTTGGTTTGGCCGTATCAGATTGGAACATTTTGATTGTTCATGAAGAAATTACTTCATTTTGAGGGGTGTTTTTGATATTATGTTACAGGAAAAAATAAAAAAGTTGAAATTGAAATAAAATGTTTTGATTTTATTAAAATGAAATGTTTTGATTGACACAAAATGAAATTGTTTTAGAAAATTTTATTTCATGGGAAATTCTGAAATTCTTTGTTTTCATTCCAATTCAGAATGAAAACAAATTCAAAAACTGTGGAATTTCTCACAAACTGAAAATTCTTGTTCCTGCCCAGCTCTACTAATGGGTCCTTTCCATCTGTAATTTCTTGAGGTCCTTCCTCCTCCTCCTTCCTTTGGCAAATATAGGTGCACAAATCATCATGTTATACACTCTCAGCAGTGAACATCTTTGCAGCTGCCATTGGGGTGGTACCACCAATGGAGATAGCCATTAATGGGAGGGCAGTAAAAAGATAAAGAACTTGAAGCCTCCCTTAAAATGAAGCATAATTTTATTTTAAAAGGCAAGCACTGGAACAAACTAACTAAATAGAATCTGGAACCACCGACTCCCTTTGAGGTTTCTTTACATCTCCTCATGGGATCGTTCAGCTGATGGAATCATTAGTGTTAATTCATCAATTCTAATCCCCTCCTGACAACCCCAGCCCTGAAGACCTCTAGTGACTTTTCAAGTATGCCTTCCTATATTATGGCAGGAGCTGGTTTCATTACCCCTAAACTATCCCCAAGAGAGGTGTGAGAAGTCCAACCTTGCTCTGATGTCCAAAAATGCTGCATCTGGGTGGACAACTCCTAAGAGTGACATGACAACCTCAGCCATTCAGTGTTGTCTTGGAAAAAAAGTATCACTTCTCATATCTCCAGGAATGTTAATAATTTATATGGGAGTACTCCTTGTTTGGAGTTTGACTAGCACCAAAAATACTCAATACACTGTACCTGCAGCTCCAAACTCCCCACCTCTCATGTCCAGCAGTGCTGCCTCTGAACTAATCTCTTACATTAATCTATGCTTGGAGAAGTTCTATCCCAGCAAGAATGTCTCCCCAACCTTTCAAAAGAATCTTTGTCAATGTAATAACATTAGTCTCATTAGTCAATCAGTTTGGTTAGGATCATTTTTGAGTCTCTGCAGCTGGCTAAAGGCACAGCACAAAGCCATCCACCTCCTTGGCTGGGAGGCCAGCAGTACAAACATGCATTTTGTAATGTTAGTCTAATCTTGGAGAATGCAGCTGCATCCCATCTCAGTGCACTCAGCTGCTGAGCAAACATGAGTTTGCTTTACAAAAGCCTAAAGTGTGCTGAAAACTGAGGCTGCGGAAAGTGGGTCTTGGCTTGTTGTTGGTTTTTTTTTTTCCCCAAGTCTTTTTAGTCTCATTTTAGTAAGTGAATGGGTGGAGAGGTTCTTCAAGTTTTACTAAGCTCTGTCAAGTGCTCCTTCTGTTCCCTGAGGCTTGCTGCTAATGAAAGAAGAATCTCTTCAAGTCTTCATTCCATTACAAGATTTACCAGCAGTGCTTCCAGTGTTTTTGCTTTCAGTGAAATGATAATTCGAGAGACTGGAAAGCTAAAATATTGCCAGGATCCATCCCTGAAGGATGCTTTAGATAGAACTTTCTGTGGGTGTGCATGCTATTGGAAGGAGATAGTGGGGTCTTCTCGTGAAGGAACCAGACTAGAACTCAGGAGAATTAGATTCAATTCCTAGCTCTATCATAGACCTTTTGTGTGGCTTTGGGCTTGTCACTTTGGCCCAGATCCACAAAGTTATTTAGGCACCTAAGCTCCAGACTTGGGTGCCTAAATCATGTGTATAGGTGCCTACGTTCCAGTTTAGGCTCTGCTGCAATCCACAAAACTCCCGCTGAACCCTGGAGGTGCCTAAACCCACTCAGCACCTCAGTTTTGAGGGTAAAAGTTCCCTTGACACCTATGTTCCTGCCTCTGGCCATGTGCACCGCTGCCTCCCTCTAGGGCAGGGGTGGGCAAACTTTTTGGCCCGAGGGCCACATCTGGGTGGGGAAATTGTATGCAGGGACATGAATGTTGGGCTGGGGCAGGAGGTTGGGATGCAGGAAGGGTGCGGGGTGCAGCAGGGGGCTCAGGGCAGGGGGGCAGGGGGCTCAGGGCAGGGGGTTGGGTGCAGGAGGGGGTGTGGAGTGTGGGAGGAGGCTCAGGGCAGGGGGTTGGGTGCAGGAGGGGTGCGGCAGGGGGCTCAAGGCAGGGGGCAGGGGACTCAGGACAGGGGGTTGGGGTGCAGGGTGCAGGAAAGGTTTGGGGTGCAGGCTGTCGCCCGGCACCGCTTACCTTGAGCAGCTCCGGGGTGGCAGCAGGGCTAAGGCAGGCTCCCTGCCTGCCCTGGGCCTGCGCCACTCCCGGAAGTGGCCAGCATGTCTGGCAGTGGCTCCTGGGGATGGGGTGGGGCAGGCAGCACCGCCACGCGCTGCCCTCACCTGCGGGTACCACTCCCAAAGCTCCCATTGGCCACGTTTCCCCGTTACCGGCCAATGGGTACTGCAGGGGGGGGGAGGGATGTGCCTGCAGGCGAGGGCAGCACACGGAGCCCTCTGCTCCTGCCCTCCCCTCCACAGGCTGCAGAGATATGGTGCCGGCCGCTTCCTGCATTAGCCCCGTTGCGTCATGGGGCTGGCAATCTCGTGAGCCAGATTGAAAGCTCTGACGGGCCGAATCCGGACCGCGGGCCGTAGTTTGCTCTCTCCTGTTCTAGGGGCTTACCTCCTGCCCAAGCCCCAAAGTGATCCACAAACAGACCTGCGATGGGGTATGTACCACACACAGGCCCCAAATGAATTAATGTGAGTCTAAGAGGGCAGTTATGTCTGGCTGCACCTGGCAGGAGAGCCAGGCTAAATTGATCCTGAAGCCCAGCTGGGCAGGAGCAGGCTGGTTAGCAAAAGTGTGGAAGTTTGTAGCAGAAGGGGGCTGCATGCAGGGAGTGTGTAGTGATTCCCTGGGAACAGAGAGGTGGTGAGGATGAAACCTGTGGGGGGAATATAAGCCCTCGGATCCTACTCCTGCAAGAAGGGTCAACCCGGAGAAATTGTGGGGAAGAAAGCCCAAGAAAACTGTAGCAAGGAATAGGACTGTGCAGATCTTGGCACAGGGTCCCAGGGCTGGCACCCAGTGTAGGGGGAGGGCCTGGGTTCCCCACAAGCCACAGGGAAGGTGGCCTAAAGCCCTCTGACATAAGGGGATAAGGATAATTCAGAACCTGGAAGGATGCAATGACTTTTGGGCCAGAGTCAGGGCACAGAGACCTGACACAAGGCCTTGGAATTACTGATTGGACTTTTGTTTGTTGAACTTTGTTACCCCAAAAGGTGTGGACACAAATATTGTGACCTGGCCAGAGGGTGCAGTTACGGAAGAGATACCACCGCAATGACATGGCGACTGTCAGCATGGGGCACCAGAGTGACAGACAGCTGCCACACCATGCCAGGCCACAAGGAGTCCTCCTGCAGTAAGTGAACCGCTTTACAGGGCCCATGCACAATCTGTGCAGAGGAGGTGGTGCCACCTGGTAACTTTTAAGCAAGTGGTTAGAGCACCCAGCGGGGATGTGGGAGACACAGGTTCAATTTCCCCCTCTGCTGTAGGGGGAGAGAGGATTTGAACAAGGGTCTCCCATGTGTACCCTAACCACCAGGGCCGGCTCCAGGCACCAGGCACCCAAGCTGGTGCTTGGGGCGGCACCTGGAGGGGGGCGGCGCGGCGCTCCGGCCGACGGGGAGAGCGGGGCCACAGCCGGGCTCGCCGCCCTCCCCCCGGCGCTCTGGCCGCCCCCCCTCACCCTCGCCCCGGCCGCCGGGGGTGGGGGAGAGCCGAGCCCCCGCCAGGGCTCGCCGCCCTGCCCCCGGCGCTCTGGCCGCCGGGGTCGGGGGGAGAGCCGAGCCCCCGCTGGGGCTCGCCGCCCTGCCCCCGGCGCTCTGGCTGCCGGGGTCGGGGGGAGAGCCGAGCCCCCGCCGGGGCTCGCCGCCCTGCCCCCGGCGCTCTGGCCGCCGGGGTCGGGGGAGAGCTGAGCCCCCGCCGGGGCTCACCGCCCTCCCCTCCGGCCGCCCTCCCCCCCGGCGCCCTCCCCCCGGCCGCTGGGGGGAGAGCGGAGCCCCCGC
>NW_020664445.1:3625102-3632696 GCF_002925995.2 Terrapene triunguis | reverse complement strand
CCCCCCCCCCCCCGGCTCCGGCCAGCCGCCCCCCCCCAGGGCGGCAAAAAAGCCAGAGCCGGCCCTGCTAACCACTGGACTAATGACCCAGTGACTGTTCCAATGGGGATAAATATTTCAACAGTCACTGGGCAAGCAAGAGCAAGAATGATTCTGTAGCCCAGTGCTTAGGGCACCCACCTAGGCGGAGGGGGGCCCAGGGTCCAGTCCCCCTGCTCCAATCACCCTTTCTGTATTTCTCCAGAGTGGAGCAGCTTCAACAGAAGAGAGTGGGGAGTCCCAGAGCCCAGTGCTTAGCGTGCTGGGGTGAGAGATGCTGTTCAGACCTTTTCTCCCACTCTGGCAGAGAGGGAGATTGAGCCTCGGTCTCCCACATCCCAGCTGAGCGCTCTGGCCATCGGGCTGAAAGTCATAAGGTGGCATCTCCTTCTCCTGCACCTGTTTCATGCGGAGCGAGGCGGGCGCCTGACTCATTCCTGCAGGAAATGCCTTCGGTGCCCACGTCGCCAGACTTCGGGCGGCTGGTGCCTGTTCACGGGTCGCTAGCAGAGATCAGCACCTCCCTGCAGCCCAGACACAGGCACCGATCTCCCTGACAGGGGCGGGGCTTAGCACACAGCCCTCTCATTGGCATCTCCCATTGGCTCCCCGTGCTGGCTTTCATGAATCACATTCTAAGGTGCCTATCTCTCCCCGTTCATTGCATAGGAGGCCTAGGTGCCTAACTCAGGACACGTCTACACTGGCAAAGTTACAGCGCCGCTCAGAGAGCGACGAAGGAAAACCGCTGTTGTGTGTTCACACTGACAGCTGCTTGCGCAATAGCGTGTTCACACTTTCGGCACTTGCGGCGCTATTTGGAGCGGTGCACTCTGGGCAGCTATCTCACAGAGCACCTTTTTCTCTTTTGCCACTAAGACTTGTGGGAAAGCAAAAGGGGTCGCGGGGCATCCTGGGTCCTGTCCCAATGCCCTTTGATGCATTGCTTCGCATCCCAGCAATCCCTGTGCTTCTGTCCGCATTTGGCGCCATCTTTCAACTGTTTGTGTACTGCGCGCCCTGCCTCTTTCGGGCTGCAGGAATAGATCCCAAACTATTGACAAGAATGCTGTTCGCACTGACCAACACGTCACAAGTGGCAGTGGAGTTATTCCTTAAACTACAAAGGCAAGAGGAATGCAAGATTGATCTCGCCATGCGTAGTAGCTTCGACACGAGATTTCTTGTGGCATTCACGGAGGTGCTGACCACAGTGGAACGCCACTTTTGGGCTTGTGCAACAAGCACTGAGTGGTGAGATCACACCGTGATGCACGTCTGAGATGACGAGGAGTGGCTGCAGAACTTTCGCATGAGGAAAGCCACATTCATGGGACTGTGTGATGAGCTCACACCAGCCCTGCGGCACAAAGACATGAGAATGAGAGCTGCCCTGCCGTTGGAGAAGTCCATGGCAATGGCACTGTGGAAGCTGGCTACTCCAGACTGCTACCGATCAGTCGCTAACAAGTTCGGAGTGGGAAAGTCGACCGTTGGACTGGTGTTGATGCAAGTGTGCAGGGCCATTAATCGCATCCTGCTCCAAAAGACCATGACTCTGGGCAACGTGAGCGACATTATGGATGGCTTTGCACAAATGGGCTTCCCTAACTGCGGAGGGGCGATAGATGGCACGCACGTTCCAATTCTGGCACCAGACCACCTAGCCACCAAGTACATTAATCGCAAGGGGTATTTCTCAATGGTTCTCCAGGCACTTGTGGATCACCGTGGGCATTTCACGGCCATTAACGCAGGCTGGTCCAGAAAGGTGCATGATGCACGCATCTTTTGGAACATTGGCCTGTTCAAGAAGCTGCAAGAAGGGACTTCCTTCTCAGACCAGAAGATCACTGTGGGGGAAGTCGAAATGCCCATTGTGATCCTGGGAGACCCTGCCTACCCCTTAATGCCGTGGCTCATGAAGCCATACATGGGGCAACTTGAGAGCAGCAAGGAGCGGTTCAACAACAGGCTGAGCAAGTGCAGAATGACTGTGGAGTGTGCATTCGGCTGTTTAAAAGCCCGCTGGCAATGCCTGTATGGGAAGCTGGACATGGCTGATGATAATATTCCTATGCTTATAGCTGCGTGCTGTGCACTCCATAATATTTGAGAAGGGAAGGGTGAAAGCTTCACTCAGGGCTGGACTGCTGAGGCTCAGCGCCTGGAGGCTGAGTTTGAACAGCCAGAGACCAGGACTATTAGAGGGGCACAGCGCAGGGCCATAAGGATCAGGGATGCTTTGAGGCAGCGATTTGAAGCTGAAAGCCAGTAATATTTGTTGCTATGCTCAGGATTGCAGTGCTTGCAATGCTAGGAGGTGATTGGTGCACATGATGCAAGAAGGGGCCTTAACATAGCTGTATGTATGTTGCTTTGCAGTGCTCTTTTTGCTTTCACTTAATAGAATAAAGATTGCTTTCAAACAAATGCAATTATTTTATTGAAAGACAACAACCAGAGGAGAGAGTCAAACGAAAAAATTCATCAGCAGGGATGGGGGAATGGAAGGAATGGGGGAATAGAAGGTCTCAAGAGGAGGAGGGATCCCAGGACGGCTACAGATTTGTGTATGTCCAGGGATCATACCCAACCTTCTCCTTTGGAGTACGATGCAGCGGGTACTGTACTTCAGCAGGGCCAAACTGCAGAGGGCTGGGTGTTGAGTGCAGTGGGTATTGGGAGTCCACACTGCTGGACTGTGAGGAGGGAGGAGTGGAATGCTGCGGGTAGAGAGTGGAGCCAGGAGGTTGATAAGAGTGTGTTGGTGGTGTGTGTGTGTGTGTGTGTGGGGGGGGGGTGTGCATGGGAAAGAGTTTTGCGACAGCGGCTGCAGGGGAGAGCTGCCACGGAGCTGCTCGGTTTGGAGAGCTAGTATCGCCTGGAGTGTGTCCGCTTGGCGCTCCATAACTCTTAAGAGCCGCTTCGTGGCTTCTTTCTGGTGTGCCATGTTCTCCTTTCGGTCCCTCTTCTCGCTGTCCCGCCACTCCTTCAATTCCTTTTTCTCGGCGGCGAAGTGCATCATAACCTCACGCAGAAAGTCCTCCTTAGTTCTTCTTGGCCGCTTTTGAATTCTTCGCAACTGTTCTGCCGCCAATAAGGGAGGCTGGCCTCCCAAGGTCATCTCTGTGAAGTTTAAATGCAACATTTTACAGAAGCAGTATTGTTTGCAACACAGACAACACTGTTTCAGTGCTTTAAAACACAGCCAGTACTCACACACCTGTCACTAACTGGCTGACCCTAGGCAAGCACACATAAGCCACAAGACCCCCAAAATGGTGAGTTGCCGCAGGGGCAGGGTAAATCACTGTTCCCGGACCATGATGTACACTGGGCACATGGCTCTTGTGCACCTGGGGAGAGCCAGCACTGTAGTGGGGGCCTGATAATCATTCCTGTCCCCACACTTTCCACAGGATATGATCATTATGGAAGATATCATGCTGCTGTGGGTGAGCAGGGAAACAAGGGAGGGTCTTCTCCAAGCCTGCAGCTTCCACCCTGGCCCCTATGCGGTTAGCCTGTGTGCAGCTATGGTTCCCCCCTCCCCCCCCCGTGATGGCACAGTGGCGCGGGAAAATTACCGTTAATGGGGCAAGAAACAAAGCAGCTCTGCCAAGGAACCCGCAGGAGCGGATTGCCCAATATCTCCACGAGAGTTTCCTGGAGATCTCTGAGGGAGATTCCCGTGAAGTGAGGGAGTCTATCAACAGCCTGTTCTGACGCTCAAACTAGGCATGAGGTGGGAGACAAGCCTGATTTCTGCAACCCTCCTGCCCCCAACAACTCGCTTCAGCGATTCCCAAAATCAGATCCACTTATCAGGGGCCTCTGCTCCTGTTTGCGCTTCGCCAAGCTCCGACTGCAGTGACTATCTAGGCTCCTCCGGGGTAGAAAAGAGCTCCTGGTTGCATGCATATCTGACCTCCGAGCCATCCTCTGCCTCTGGGTCCCCCTCCCCCTCTTCGTCCAAGATTGTCTCCTCCTGGCTTGGTCCACTCTCGACTGGCACGCGAGCCAACGAAGTATCCACAGGGGCCTTGGCAGTGGAGGTGGGGTCACCGCCGAGTATTGCGTCCAGCTCTTTGTAGAGCCAGCAACTCGTGGGCGCAGCACCGGAGCAGCTGTTTGCCTCCCGCGCCATGTGGTAGGTGTTCTGCAGCTCCTTCACTTTGACCCTGCACTGCAATGTGTCCCGGTCACGGCCCCTTTCTATCATGCATCTAGAAATCTGTCCATCGGTATCATAATTCCTACGGCTGGAGCACAGCTGGGACTGCACAGCCTCCTCTCCCCAAATGGCAGTGAAGTCCAGCAGCTCGGCATTGCTCCAAACGGGGGATCGTCTGGTGCGTGGAACAGGCATGGCCCCCTGGAAAGATGCGCTGAGACCACTGCACATGCCACTGAGCAAACAGGAAGGGGACTTTCAAATTTGCAAAGGAATGTATGGGGTGGGGCTGACGGTTGGTCACCTGAGGGCAGGGCAGTAGAGTTCAAACCGATGGCCAGAGAGGTGAGAACAGGAATTGTGGGACACCTCCCGGATTCCAACCGCAGTGCTGTAATCACCATGGTGTCTACACTGGCACCGCAGCACTGTAGCCCTGGCGCAGAAAGCTGTACGCCTCTCATCAGGGTGGGTTTTTGTAGAGCGCTGCATCTGCACAGTTTCTGCACACTAAGTGGCTTGGCAGTGTGCACACCTCGGGAGTTACAGCGCTAAGAGCTGCTTTACTGCTCAGAAACTTGCCAGTGTAGACGGGGCCTAAGGCTGTGTGGGTCTCAGTGCTGTTCTTGTGATTTCCTAGGTGCCTAAAAGTTAGGCATTGCAACACTCAGCAACACAGTACCTAAGTCCTTTTGTGGATCCAGGCCTTGGACCCCTATCTGTGAAATGGGGATAACAGTAGAATCATAGAATCACAGGAATATAGGGCTGGAAGGGACCTCACAAGGTCAGGACCAAGTCAACTTAAACCATCCCTGGCATCCTCTCCTGGAAGCCTGTTCCAGAGCTTAACTATCCTTAGAGTTAGAAAGTTTTCCTGATATCTAACCTAAATCTCCTTTTGCTGCAGATTAAGCCCATTACTTCTTGTCCTAGCTTTGGTGGACATTGAGCTCAATTCATCACAGTCCTTTTTAGAACAGCCCTGAACGTATTGGAAGACTGTTATCAGGTTCCCCTCCACTCTTCTTTTCTCAAGACTAAACAGTCCCCGTTTTTTTACCCTTTCCTCGTAGGTCAGGTTTTCTAAAATTTGATCATTTTGGTTCCTCTCCTCTGCACTCTCCAATTTATCTACATCTTTCCTCAAGTGTGGTGCTGAGGATTGGACACAGTATTCCAAATGAGTGCCAAGTAGAGCAGGACAATTACCTCCCATTTCTTACATACAACACTGTTAATACACCCCAGAATGATATTAGCCTTTTTTGCAACTGCATCACATTTTGACTCATATTTCAATTTGTGATTCACTATAACTCCCAGATCCTTTTCAGCAGCACTACCACCTAGCCAGTTATTCCCCATTTTGTAGTCGTGCATTTGATTTTTCCTTCCTAAGTGTAGTACTTGTCTTTATTGAATTTCATCTTGTTGATTTCAGACCAGTTCTCCAATTTGTCAAGGACGTTTTGAATTCAAATCCTGTCCTCCCAAGTGCTTGCAACCCCTCCCAGCTTGGTGTCATCCACAAATTTTAGAAGCACACTCTCCCCTCCATTATCCAAGTTTATAGTATTTTCATCTAGACCACATTTCCCCAGTTTGCTTATGAGAATGTCATGTGGGACTCTGTCAAAAGCCTTACTAAAATCAAAATATATCACATCTACTGCTTCCCCCTCATGCACTAGGCCAGTAACTCTGTTAAAAAAGGAAATTATATTGGGGTGGCACATTTTGTTCTTGACATATCCATGCTGGCTATTCCTTATAACCCTATTATCCTCCAGGTGCATACAAATGGATTGTTTAATAATTTGATCCAATAATTTCCAAGTATAGAAGTTAGGCTGCCTGGTCTATAATTCCCTGGGTCCTCTTTCTTCCTTTTTTTAAAGAGATGTGCTAAATCTGTCCTTTTTCAGTCTTCTCGGACCTCACCCATCCTCCAAGAGTTCTCGAAGATAATTGCTAACCGTTCCAGGATTGCTTCTGCTAGTTCCTTAAGTACCCCAGGATGAATTCCATCAGGCCCTGCCAACTTGAATACCTCTGACCTGTCTAAAGATTCTTTAACCTGTTCCTTCCCCTTTATTGTTAATCTGGTCACCATTAACCTTGTTAGTGAAGACAGAAGCAAAATAGGCATTAAACACTGCAGCCTTCATGATGTCATCAGTGATTAGAATCATAGAAGATTAGGGTTGGAAGAGACCTCAGGAGGTCATCTAGTCCAACCCCCTGCTCAAAGCATGACCAATCCCCAACTAAATCATCCCACCCAGGGCTTTGTCAAGCCTGACCTTAAAAACCTCTAAGGAAGGAGATTTCACCACCTCCCTAGTGAAATAGTGTTTCCTAATATCCAACCTAGACCTCTCCCTCTGCAACTTGAGACCATTACTCCTTGTTCTGTCATCTGCCACCACTGAGAACAGCCGAGCTCCATCCTCTTTGGAACCCCCCCTCAGGTAGTTGAAGGGTGCTATCAAATTAGTTGTCCTTCCCTGCTAAGTAGAAGACCTACACTTTCCTTTGTCTTTCTCCTGCTATTAATGTATTCAAAGGACCTCTTCTTATTGCCTTTTATGTCCCTTGTTAGGTGTAACTCATTTTGTGCCTTAGCCTTTCTGATTTTGTCCCTACATTCGTGTGCTATTCTTTTGTATTTGTCTTTAGCAATTCATCCATCTTTCCACTTTTTGCAGGATTTCTTTTTGATTTTCAGGTAATTAAAGAGGTCCTGATGGAGCCATATTGGCATCTTGCTATTCTTCCTATCTTTCATTTGAATCAGGATAGTTTGCAGTTGTGCCTCTAATATTGTCTCCTTGAGAAACTGCCAGCTCTCCTGAACTCCTTTCTTCCCATTGGACCTTCCCTATCAGTTCTCGGAGTTTCTTAAAGTCTGCTTTTTTGAAGTCCATTGTCTTTATTCCGCTCCTCTCCTTCCTTTCCTTAGAATCATGAAATCTATCATTTTAGGATCACTTTCACCCACGATGCCTTCCACCTCCAGTTTCGCAACCAATTGTTCCCTGTCGGCAGGGCCGGATTAACTTTTTGTGGGCCCGGCGCCAAACATCTTTGTGGGGCCCCATTGGGGAAATAGGGCATGTGATGGGGGGCGATCCACAGAGCGAGGGGCTGGTTGGGGGCAATGAGGCGCAGTGCAGCGGGAGTGGCCCCACTCAGCCCAGCACAAGGGCACTGGTTCCAAACCCACAGCTGCTAGATGCACACTGGCCTGCCCAGCCCTGCGCTGCCAGCATGTCCCTTCCGCACTGCCCCCTGCCCAGTGCTCTGCCCTTATATCCAGCACCCCATCGCCCAGAGACTCCCCCACAGATCCCTACGCCCAGCGCCCCCTCGCCC
>NW_020664445.1:3520429-3624702 GCF_002925995.2 Terrapene triunguis | reverse complement strand
CCCCCCGCCCAGAGACCTCCCCCGCAGATCCCTATGCCCAGCGCCCCCTCGCCCAGAGACCTCCCCCACAGATCCCTATGCCCAAGGCCCCAGACCCACTATGCCCAGCACCCCCTGCCCAGAGACCCCTCCCGCTGACCTCCCACCGCAACTGCACAGCACCCTGCACACTATACACCCTGCCCAGCTCCTCCACCCACAGAGCCCCTCCTGTCCAGCACCCCCTTCACAGTCCCACCATCACAGCTGTACAGCGCCCCATATACCTGAGGGAATTCTGCATCAAATTCTGTGCATCATATTTTAAAATTCTGCAGTTTTGGGCCAGGCACACCAGATATGGGCAGGAGGCTCAGCCCGGCAGCAGGATCCAGTTGCAGAGAGACTTAGTGTGGGGGGTTCCAGATGGGGGTAAGAGGGTTCTGTGGGGGGCAGTCTGGGTGCAGGCAGCTCAGTGGGGAATCTGGATGCACAGGGAGGTTCCAGGTGCAAGGGCAATGGGAGTCTGCAGGGGAGACCAAGTGAAAGTGGTTGGAGCTCAGTGGGGGGGGGTTGTCTGGGTGCAGGGGAGGTGGGGTTCATTTGGGTGGGGGTCCAGGTGTAGGTGGTTGGGGCTCAGTGGGGAGGATGTGTGTGTGGGGGGCTCATCGGGGTGGTACAGATGCAGGCATAGGTGCTGACTTTTGGTTTTGTGGGTGGGTGCCCCATCCCAGCTCCACTTCCTTCCCCAAGGCCCCGCCCTCACTCTGCCCCACTCCACCTCTTCCTGTCCCCGCTCTGCCCCCTCCCCTTAGGTCCTCTCCCCTGAGCATCTCCTGCCCACTGCTCACTCCTTTCTGCCCCCTCCTGCCTTGAAGGCGAGGTGTCTGTGTTTGGGGGGACTCAGCCTCCCCCCAAAACTGGCAATTTTCAGCATATTTATACACTTTCTTGTGTTTTGGATATTTGTGTTGTTTGTTCTAGAAATGCCTCATCAACCTCCTCTTCCTGATTGGCTGGTCTATAGTAGACCCCTACCATGTTGGCACCCCTATTTTCCCTTCTTATCTTCACCCAGAGAACTTCAACTGTCCTGCTTTCCTCCTTGTGCACCTCAGAACAAGTGTATATATTCTTGATGGATAATGCAACCCCGCCTCCCTTTTTCCTTGTCTGTCCTTCCTGAACAAATTAGACCTCCCTGTACCAATATTCCTGTCATAAGACTTAATCCACCAAATCTCTGTGAGGCCAATTAAGTCATAAGTTAGCTTATGTGCTAATACTTCCTAGCCCTCTGTAAAGGTCACCTTTTAAAATCTTACCTGTGGGCATTTGTCACCTGACCCCTCTGAACCTGCTGTAAAGCTCTCCGAACTAGGTTGGCGAGTTGGGGTATAAAGATGCTCTTCCCCTTCTTGGTCAGTACGTTTTTTCCCCACTGTTTGTCTGTCTTGACTACTTAGATTGTGAGACTTTCAGGGCTGGGTCGGGCTTGTTCGGTACGTGCCGCACCCCAATCTCGGCTCTGGCATCCAGGACCCACCATGATATAGTCATTAATAATGAAACAGATGAAAACTGATTTCAGGTCTATTTTACGTTGGTTTGCTCTAAAGGCTTAAAACGTCCCCCAAATGGTGTAACTTGAGGATTGGATTATGAAGAGTCCTAAATATAACTCCCCTGGTTAAGTTGGCTTCAATAATTTCTTACTACTTCATAGTTCAACCTACTGTAGATGGTCTGACCACTTTAGCCAGTTCTCAGTTCAGTAACTACAAGTGGTTTTTTAAAAACTGCCTCAGGCTTTTGAGCACATTGTGGTGCCCATGCCAAGGCTGCTTGGACTGATGCCAACTGCGGAGGGCCCACAAGGGAGTGAATGAAAGAGCAGGTGGGCATCAGGGCAACATGGGGCATCAGGCCCCCCCCTTTCCTATGGCGGCAGGGGAAAGGAGCCTCTATGCCCGTTCTGTGCCATCCAAGAATGCCACATGGGGATGCGTCCAGGTCCCCATTTAATTAGTAAAAAACAGTGAAAAATGATCAGTTTTGCAGTGCTGTGCTTGCGGCACTGGGCACATTTGATAAAATCACATGGCTGGAGAAAGTCATTAAAGCTTTTCAAGAGGTTAGCAGTGGCATGGAAAATGTACATGGCAGCCTACGTGCCCTGAGCCAATATTAAGTTTTTTGAATAGAGACTTCAATCCAACAGAATTAAGGCTTAATACAAGATCCGTCTAATGCCTCAGTCAACTTGCTTGAGCCCTGCTGACGGCTGCTCTGGTGCTTGCTCTCACTCTGCAGCCAGCCAGTGCTGTAGAAGAAAAACTCCACCATTCCTTTTTTATTAACAACTATCTAACTGCAGTCCCGTTGGGCTCTTCTCTTATGTTGAGGGCACTGCAGGAGAGGTGTGAAAAACTAGGTGTATAAGGAGCCACTTCCTGTGTTTGCCTCCTTGGGGAATTTTGCAAAGAAACAGGAAAGAATTAGTTGATCATCCAGTATCGTGGCAGCCAGCTTTGGCGAAGGTCACAGTAGGACATTGTAGTAGTGATGCAGGAGAGTGCTGAACTCCACAGGGCAGGACAGCCATGTGCCTCGGTTTGCTTGGGAAAGGCCTTCAGTTGTGGCCGTGCTCCTGTCCTGTTTACTGGCCTGGTGCATGAGGTGTTTGGATCTACCCTGGTGAAAATGGACTTATGCACCCCAGCAACTCTCAGGTGCTAAAGAGCCCACGCCAATGACTCCCTGCACCCCTTAATAATGCCAGCAAGCCAAGAGGAAATAAGATGGCAACAGGAATGCCAATGAAAGAGCAACCTATGTCAATGAAAGGCATTTTTCCTTCACCACCTTGCAGGACATTTTGATCCATTTGCAGATTTCCCCCCCCTGCCAAGACCTGCATAAATGTTTGTCAATTGTATGGGAACATTTGCAAGATTCAGTCTCCAGCTAAATTTGTGGGAAGCATATCTATAAACACCAACAAGCTTTTGAACGTTTTCTGTCCCTCTGAGGAGTTTGAAAGAAACTTCAAGTTTTATTTCACACCTGTGTTGTCCCTGATGGATAGGAACAGAACATTTTTTAAATGGCTGTTAAATGATCCTGCAAAAATTCCCATGAACATGTCAGAACTGTTTCACCTTGCTCATCTGGACTGTCATAGAATATCAGGGTTGGAAGGGACCTCAGGAGGTCACTAGTCCAACCCCCTGCTCAAAGCAGGACCAATTCCCAACTAAATCATCCCAGCTAGGGCTTTGTCAAGCCTGACTTTAAAAACCTCTAAGGAAGGAGATTCCACCACCTCCCTAGGTAACCCATTCCAGTGCTTCACCACCCTCCTAATGAAAACGTTTTTCCTAATATCCAACCTAAACCTCCCCCACTGCAACTTGAGACCATTGCTCCTTGTTCTGTCATCTGGTACCACTGAGAACAGTCTAGATCCATCCTCTTTGGATCCCCCTTTCAGGTAGTTGAAAGCAGCTCTCAAATCCCGCCTCATTCTTCTCTTCTGCAGACTAAACAATCCCAATTCCCTCAGCCTCTCCTCATAAGACATGTGCTCCAGACCCCTAATCATTTTTGTTGCCCTCCTCTGGACTCTTTCCAATTTTTCCACATCCTTCTTGTAGTGTGGGGCCCAAAACTGGACACAGTACTCCAGATGAGGCCTCACCAATGTCGAATAGAGGGGAATGACCACGTCCCTCGATCTGCTGGCAATGCTTCTACTTATACAGCCCAAAATGCCGTTAGCCTTCTTGCCAACAAGGGCACACTGTTGACTCATCTCCAGCTTCTCGTCCACTGTAACCCCTAGGTCCTTTTCTGCAGAACTGCTGCCTAGCCATTCGGTCCCTAGTCTGTAGCAGTGCATGGGATTCTTCCATCCTAAGTGCAGAACTCTGCACTTGTCCTTGTTGAACCTCATCAGATTTCTTTTGGCCCAATCCTCTAATTTGTCTAGGTCCCTCTGTATCCTGTCCCTACCCTCCAGCATATCTACCACTCCTCCCAGTTTAGTGTCATCTGCAAACTTGCTGAGGGTGCAATTTAGGCCATCCTCCAGATCATTAATGAAGATATTGACCAAAACCGGCCCCAGGAACGACCCTTGGGGCACTCCGCTTGAAACCGGCTGCCAACTAGACATGGAGCCATTGATCACTACCCGCTGAGCCCGATGAACCAGCCAGCTTTCTGTCCATCTTATAGTCCATTCATCCAACCCATACTTCCTTAACTTGCCGGCAAGAATACTGTGGGAGACCGTATCAAAAGCTTTGCTAAAGTCAAGGAATAACACATCCACTGCTTTCCCCCCATCCACAGAGCCAGTTATCTCCTCATAGAAGGCAATTAGGTTAGTCAGGCATGACTTGCCCTTGGTGAATCCATGCTGACTGTTCCTGATCACTTTTCTCTCCTCTAAGTGCTTCAAAATTGATTCCTTGAGGACCTGCTCCATGATTTTTCCAGGGACTGAGGTGAGGCTGACTGGCCTGTAATTCCCCAGATCCTCCTTCTTCCATTTTTTAAAGATGGGCACTACATTAACCTTTTTCCAGTCATCCGGGACCTCCCCCGATCGCCATGAGTTTTCAAAGATAATGGCCAATGGCTCTGCAATCACATCCGCCAACTCCTTTAGCACCCTCGGATGCAGCGCATCCGGCCCCATGGACTTGTGCTCATCCAGCTTTTCTAAATAGTCCCGAACCACTTCTTTCTCCACAGAAGGCTGGTCACCTCCTCCCCATGCTGTGCTGCCCAGTGCAGCAGTCTGGGAGCTGACCTTGTTTATGAAGACAGAGGCAAAAAAAGCATTGAGTACATTAGCTTTTTCTACATCCTCTGTCACTAGGTTGCCTCCCTCATTCAGTAAGGGGCCCACACTTTCCTTGGCCTTCTTCTTGTTGCTAACATACCTGAAGAAACCCTTCTTGTTACTCTTAACATCTCTTGCTAGCTGCAACTCCAAGTGTGATTTGGCCTTCCTGATTTCACTCCTGCATGCCTGAGCAATATTTTTATACTCTTCCCTGGTCATTTGTCCAATCTTCCACTTCTTGTAAGCTTCTTTTTTACATTTAAGATCAGCAAGGATTTCACTGTTAAGCCAAGCTGGTCGCCTGCCACATTTACTATTCTTTCTACACATCGGGACGGTTTGTTCCTGCAACCTCAATAAGGATTCTTTAAACTACAAGCAGCTCTCCTGGATTCCTTTCCCCCACATGTTATTCTCGCAGGGGATCCTGCCCATCAGTTCCCTGAGGGAGTCAAAGTCTGCTTTTCTGAAGTCCAGGGTCTGTATTCTGCTGCTCTCCTTTCTTCCTTGTGTCAGGATCCTGAACTCGACCATCTCATGGTCACTGCCCCCAGGTTCCCATCCACTTTTGCTTCCCCTACTAATTCTTCCCTGTTTGTGAGCAGTAGGTCTAGAAGAGCTCTGCCCCTAGTTGGTTCCTCCAGCACTTGCACCAGGAAATTGTCCCCTACACTTTCCAAAAACTGCTTGCCACAGCGTGTTACCGGAAAACCTTCCCAGAAAATGGTTCCAGAACCCGGCCAGTTCCCATGTGTGGTGATCAAGTCCACCTATGGTGATATGATCCACAGGAGGATCTGTGCTTGATGAAGGTGTCCATAAACTGACACAGGTGGGGAATCCCTCGCTGGGGAGCCCACAGTTCTCATGGAGACAGTGCAGTGGTCACCCAAAGGCCCTACGCACACAGCACTGGAGTCAGACCTCCCCATGCATACTCTGTGACCTCAGGCCATGCTCGTGGGTCAGTTGGAACCATACCAGACTTTGCAAATTGGCAACGCTAAGTAGTTTTACTGACAGAAACCTGCTCTTCAGACACTCCTGCCATCCCAGCTCGTCTGGTGAAGACCCGGCCCCCTGGTGAGGTCCACACTCCTGTGCAAACTGCTCTGTCCCTGGCAGAGGCGCCGCGCTCTGTGTGTGTTGGAGAGGAGTATTAAACCCACACTCCACTGAAAAGGACTCAATAATTCCATGTTAGGAAACGGATAGTAATTACCCATCTGCGGTATGTTTCTGAGCCAACCCTGCGCTGAGTGTGTCTGTACAGACAGGTTCCTCACAGGGCTCCCTGGTTTCTGCTGGTCCAGCTCTGGCACTGCCCCCATATGCAAGCAGTGCACCAGACGGAGGTTACCTGGCAGAGAGTGGCTGCCATCTCCCCTCTGCCGGGGGCCCACCGGGTCCATTGCTGCCCACAGGCAAGGTAGGGAAGCCTGTGGATGCAGCATGCACTGATCAGCAGCCTCTGGTCAGTGATGTGCTGCAGGAGGCTCTTGGGAGACATTGGCTAGAATTCTGCCATCCAATGGAAAGGAAGGATTGGAGCGATTTTCTTGGCCTCTAATCCCCTCTCTGGATAGTGCTCAGACGCCCTGCTTGGGATGATGTCTTATCCCTGGGATGCATAAAAATACGGGTGCAGAGCAAAGATTTTGCCGTTAGAATGAACCAGCTAGCAGCAGTGGGTATTCCTGGAGACGACAGTCCCAGATCTCCCCCTCCCACAAACACTCTTCACATTTGACTATCGATTCAGAAAGAAAGTATAAATCTTACCAGCAGAGGGAGGCCAGAGCCTCAAATCTGAACAGTCTGGAATGTCGGGCTGGGAAGGAGTATATGATTCAGATCCCTGGTTCCGATTCCGGTTCTTCACCATTTCGGTTCTGAGACCCGGACCCAGAAACAAGGGCAGTCTGGGTTTGGCTCAGCTCTCAGAGGAACAGCCAGTCTCCTGCGTTTGTAGCCCAAGGTGGTAGAAATCTTGTGAGTATTGCCGACTGCGTGAGATTTTCATCAATCAAGATGACAGAAGTCAGGCAAGATCAGCTCTGTGTGATTGTGTGATTTCTGCCATTATGGGTCTAATCTCATGCTAACAGCCCTGACTGAGCCTCAGATTCAAACTCCCAAACCTGAGTCTAAACAGCATCTCCTCAGCCCATCTTGAATTGCAGCAAGTGTGGAATCAGTATTGGCATTGAGCTCACTGAGCATGGCCGGCTCCAGGGTTTTGGCCGCCCCAAGCAGCCCCCCCCCCCGAAAAAAAAGCCGTGATCACAATCGCGATCTGCGGTGGCAATTTGGCGGGCGGTCCTTCGCTCCGAGCGGGAGTGAGGGACCATCCGCCGAATTGCCACCGAATAGCTGGACGTGCCGCCCCTCTCCCGAGCGGCCGCCCCAAGCACCTGCTTGCCAGGCTGATGCCTGGAGCCGGCCCTGTCACTGAGTGGTGCTGCCTGCTCCCTGGGGTGTGAGAAAGAGTTTGTGTAAATCTGAAAAAGTTCCCAGATAGGTTCCCCATCCCCTCACCTCTCTGTGCTGGGAGCCCCTGCAGCCCGGGGCGTGGTTCATTGCAGGCTTGGGGAAATGCTTTACAGAACTGTCAGGGTGGTTAAGCACTGGAATAAATTGCCTAGGGAGGTTGTGGAATCTCCATCATTGGAGATGTTTAAGAGCAGGTTGGACAAACCCCTGTCAGGGATGGTCTAGATAATACTTAATCCTGCCTTGAGTGCAGGGGGCTGGACTAGATGACCTCTCGAGGTCCCTTCCAGTCCAACGATTCTATGACACCTCCTGTTAAAGCCCGGGCAGCACATTGCTAGCAGCCCTTGGAGCAGCTCCCTCTGGAGGAAGCATGGCAGAAGGACAGGCAGTGTTTAACCTCTAGGGTGCAGCAGGCAAAGCTGGAGCCAGGAGGTATAATTTACACCGCCCTGCACCAGCAGTTATGAATCTGGCTCTGGGAAGGCAAGGATGCCAAAGGGACGAGGAGTAGGTATGGCAGTTACATGGCTTCACAGAGTTCAAGGCCCAAAGGGGCCATTAGACCAGCAGGTCTGACGCCCTGTTCAGCACAGGCCAGAGAATCCCACCCAGATACCCCTATGCCGAGCCCAGTTAAACCGCAGCATTTCAGGCCTTAGGAGTCAAACCATGGTGAGCCACAGGCAGAGAACAGGAGGGACCGACGTACTTCTGCCGTTGCAGGGTAGTGATTAGGTCAGAGATGCCCAGATGATCGTAGCGAGTGCCCCACACCCCATGCTGCAGGGGCAGTCGACCCCTCCCTCCCGCAAGATCCCTGCCAATCAGCCTGGGGGGAAATTCTTTCCCTACCCCAAATGTGGGCATCAGTGTGACAGTGAGCATGTGAGCAAGGCACACAGCCTGGTATCTAAGACAGAGGATCGGCATCTTGGGTGTCCAACACCCAGGGTGTTTTGCCAGCGAGGATAATTGCTGGGTGGTAAAAGGGCCTTTTTTCCTTTGATAATTTAGTTTTGATAAAAAGCTACACATCCTGCATTATGCAACATCCGCCAGGGCAGAGACAGAGCACACAGGCCACCAGGCTGCACCTACAGAGGTAATGTGGGTTGTACCGAGGTACAGTTACATTATATTCTCAAATCACATCATTCAACCTCAAAATCAGGCCAACTTCAAGCAAGTATGGGGCCTATTTCATCAGGCTTCCCAATGGCAGGGCCCAAGCAGGCATCATGTTCTTGGCCCTTCTCCCCACCAGCCAGTCGCACACTCCTGTGCAATGCCAGCATATTGGCCTGCGACCTCAGTCATGGCGCGTGTGTGTGGAAGGGAGACACTGGCTGGAGGGCTCCAGTGAAATAGGAGGGGACCTATAATGGTCCCAAATGGGGCTGAGATAAAGCGGGGAGGGTTCCTAATTCACCAATTTATCAACAAAGCACAATGCACATGATCCTTCAACCCCCGGGCCCCTGGCCCAGGAGCCGTCAGCCTCCCGTTAGCACTGGCAGCTTCCCGTCTGGCAGCATGGCCTGAGCAGACCCAGTCGCAGCATCACATCTGCCTCCCTCCCCTCGAAAAGGCCAAGCACACCAAAGAGGAAGCCCTCGTGCAACAGGAGGAGACTGCAGCTCCTCGGCGGCACAGGGCCAGACTCGGAGGCTTGAGACTATTAATATCAGAACTGATCTTCATTAACTTGCTGGCTAGGCAGCAGTTCTGCAGAAAAGGACGTAGGGGTCACAGTGGACGAGAAGCTGGATACAAGTCAGCAGTGTGCCCTTGTTGCCAAGAAGGCTAACGGCATATTGGGCTGTATTAGTAGGAGCATTGCCAGCAGATCGAGGGACGTGATTATTCCCCTCTATTTGGCACTGGTGAGGCCACACCTGGAGTATTGTGTCCAGTTTTGGGCCCCTCACTACAGAAGGGATGTGGACAAATTGGAGAGAGCCCAGCAGAGGGCAACGAAAATGATTAGGGGGCTGGGGCACGACTTACGAGGAGAGGCTGAGGGAACTGGGCTTGTTTAGTCTGAAGAAGAGAAGAGTGAGGGGGGATTTGATAGCAGCCTTCAACTACCTGAAAGGGGGTTCCAAAGAGGATGGAGCTCGGCTGTTCTCAGTGGTGGCAGATGACAGAACAAGGAGAAATGGTCTCAAGTTGCAGTGGGGGAGGTTTAGGTTGGATATTAGGAAACACTATTTCACTAGGAGGGTGGTGAAGCACTGGAATGGGTTACCTAGGGAGGTGGTGGAATCTCCTTCCTTAGAGGTTTTTGAGGCCTGGCTTGGCAAAGTCCTGGCTGGGATGATTTAGTTGGTGTTGGTCCTGCTTTGAGCAGGGGATAGGACCAGATATACTCCTGAGGTCTCTTCCAACCCTAATATTCTATGATTCTAGTGTCCTTAGCAATCCATAAGAGTATTCATGGCCCACCTTTGCTGAACTTGGTGCTAAGAATAATTGGTTAGCCAAGCTGTGTGCTGGGACCTCTTCCGGGATGTACTGACTGCCCTGGGAGGAGCCTGGTGAAGGTGACAGGTGCTCTGCAGCACCCCTGCCGGGCGTTAAAGCACAATCAGAATTATTTACATTGCTAACCCACACATAATAATAACACCGAAACAGACACGCAGAACAAAAGCCCAACAGGCGCTCCATGAGCTCCAGCTTCCCAGGCAGGGACAATGCCTGAGAACCACAGTGCTACCCGTTGGTTTTGATACTTAGCTCAGGGTTACACTAGAAAGAGTGAATGAGAATGGCACAAGCCTGATCATTTAGCACCACATCCACTGAAGTATGTTTAGTGACAGCTGAGACAGAAATGGCACTTCCCTTCTGCACGGCTATTTTCCGCCGCCTTCAACTGTCTTATAAAATTAACTTCTTTTGGCTTCAATGTCTCATGCATAATTAACTCCCAGGAGCAATTTAGCCAAGATTTGCAAAATGCGGGGTGGGGAAGTCTTTAAATCCAGACGTAGGCACCTGAATAAGTGGCCTGGGTTTCCAAAGTGCCACGCACCTGCCGCTCCCGCTCCGGTCCGTGGGTGCCATGCTCAGAGCTTGGAGCATATCAACATTGGAAAGACTCTTGACTGGCAGTGGCAAAGGAAACCATGGTAAACCTACCCTCTCAGCCAGTCGCTGCCTAAGGGGGCTGTTGTGTATTCCCTGGTGTAAGGGGAGTCCCTGAGTGGCCCCATCGCCCAGCATAAGGAGTGCTCTGGGGCAGGGTGATAATCCCCAGCAGGCAGAATGGTCCCTGAAGCAGTTCTCAGCCATGCTGCAGACTGGGCTGGCCCCTGCCTGCCTCATGACGGGGAGTGGAAGGGAGCTAGAGTACGGTGAGTAGCAGTGGCAGGATTGGGGCCAGAATGTGCAGTTCTTGGGGATGACCCTGCTCTACCCATTAAGGGACAGTGAAACCCAGTGGGGAGCCTAGGGCAGCTTTGGCTGCAGACATGGGGCCAGATTCCCCATGTCTGAGCCCCGCGTGGCACATGGGAGTAGGGTGGCTGGCGTCAGGGAGCAGGCTCTGATCCCACGGGCTGCTCTGCGCTGGTCCCAGCATTAGTCAAAGTGGACATGGGGCGGCTCTAACTCATTCAACTGGGCCTGGTCTCTAAAGGACTTTCTGTCAGGGATGCTCAGCGCAGCAAAGCTCTGCTGGGAGCTTTCCCTCCTGACCAGATTGTGACGTTGCCCTCTATATGATTTTATGAACATATGCCAATGAGTGTGAATATAATGTAACTGGAATAGGCTTCATGCAAAAGGTCTCTTGTAAGGTATCATTACAAAGCTTATTATCTACTGAGTGTGATCATCCTATTTGTATAAATGTACCACTCTTGTATCTGAAACTAGAAATATGAAATATAACTTTTAGGTCCTCCTGTAATTATGCAAAGTGTGGGCCATTAATGGAGGTTTGGAATCTTGATGACTCCCATTAACCAGGACAATTGTCTGCAGATGGCTCTGTTTTACCTATAATTCTTCCTGTATACATGTGTGCTGGCAAGTGGGTAATGAAGTCTTACAGTGACATGTGATCATGTCACCTGAACTGGAATCCATATTTAACCTGGTGTCTTTCCATTTAGAAGGAGGAGTGGGAACCCAGAGAGGGACAAAGGATTCCCACCTTGTGCCAAAGCTATATAAGGGGGTGGAACAGAACAAAGGGGGCTGCAATCATGAGAAATCCCTTAGCTACCACTTGAGCTGGAACAAGGGCAGTACCAGGGGAAAGGAATGTGCCCAGACTAGAAAGGTGTCCAGTCTGTGAAAGAAGCTTATTGAAACATCTCTGAGGGTGAGATTTTATCTGTATTCAGTTTTATTACTGTATTTGCGTGTTTTATTTTATTTTACTTGGTAATTCACTATGTTCTGTCTATTACTACTTGGAACCACTTAAATCCTACTTTCTGTATTTAATAAAATCACTTTTTACTTATTAATTAACCCAGAGTATATATTAATACCTGGGGGAGGGGCAAACAGCTGTGCATATCTCTCTATCAGTGTTATAGAGGGCGAACAATTTATGGATTTATTTGGGGGTTAGACCCCATTGGGAGTTGGGCATCTGAATGTTAAAGACAAGCACACTTCTGTGAGCTGTTTTCAGGTTAAGTCTGCAGCTTTGGGGCGCGTGGTTCAGACCCTGGGTCTGTGTTGGAGCAGACGGGTGTGTCTGGCTCAGCAAGACAGGGTGCTGGAGTCCCAGGCTGGCAGGGAAAGCAGGGGCAGAAGTAGTCTTGGCACATCAGTTGGCAGTTCCCAAGGGGGTTTCTGTGATCCAACCCGTCACACAGATGTCCTAGGCTGCTGGGGCAGGGGGCGTTGGGGCAGGAGCCTGCTCTGCCACTGGAGAGCTCCCCTTTGCCAAAGTATCACTGCCGGCCAGCTCTGAGCAAAGCCTGGCGCCAGGGGTGAGGGCCTGCAGCTGTGCCTGCCCTGTTGCCAGGCAGCCAATGAGCATGGCTGAGCCACACTACAACCACCTGATTGTCTAAGGCAGACAGTGGCCTGCTCCTAAGGCCGGCAGCTGCAGAGGTTCCCCAACCCACATGTCTGTGGATTCGCTGATTCCCTCCAAGCCCTGCTCCAGCCGAGACCCTGCCTGTTTCAGTCTTGCCCCTACCATGGAACCAGCCCTGCTCCTGTCTTCCTCAGGTGATCTGGGTCTGACCCTCAGCTCTGATTCCTGGGCCTGACTCCGTCTCGACCCTTGGCTATGGCATCTGGACTTTGGTTCTGACCTTCTGCCCCGATCTCTGACTCTGCCTTGACCTTGGGCTCTGGCATTTGGACTCTGACCACTAAGTCTGGCTACCTACAACCCAGGCTCCTGGCCCCTGGCCCCTTGGCACCACCTGAGCTATTGATTATTTTAAATCTACTGGACAATGTGTAAGGGTATGTCTACACTTACCCGGTAGTTCGGCGACGAGCGATCAAACTTCTGGGTTCGACTTATCGCGTCTTGTCTGGACGCGATAAGTCGAACCAGGAAGTGCTCGCCGTCGACTGCGGTACTCCAGCTAGACGAGAGGAGTACCGCGGAGTCGACGGGGGAGCCTGCCTGCCACGTGTGGACCGAGGTAAGTTCGAACTAAGGTACTTCGAACTTCAGCTACGTTATTCACATAGCTGAAGTTGCGTACCTTAGTTCGAATTAGGGGGTTAGTGTAGACCTGGCCTAAGATAAGTTGAAAGTGTGTCCATTTTGCAATCGCTTCTGATTTAGCCAATGGGTTCTATTTCAATGCAGAGGGGGACAAGTGGCCAGATTTTTCCCTAGTAATACCCCCAAATGGTGTGTGCCCTCAGGCTCAGCAGAATTTGTCTCTAGCCCTCTCTTGTTCCAGTGCCCCGGCCTTTCCTGGTGTGAATATATCTAGCCACGGAATGACTTTCCAACTAAAGGCAAGCCCTGGGCAGTGTGGCAGGTTATCCCTCGTTAGTGGAACAAGAGGGTCTATATGCAAGAGTCTGCTTAGACCAGATACTCCCCCAGTCCCTCTGTCACAGCTGGCTTTTTCAGTGTGCATTGGGATGTGGGGTTTCCTGGCGTGGGAATGTGACTGAGAAATTCTCCTAAGCAACAAGTGATTTTTGGGGGCCCATCTTGAGAAAAGTGCCTGATTTTTTCAGAAATGCTGCTCATCTACCCTCTGGAAATCAGGCCCTTGTAAGGTGTCAAGTGCAGCACCGAAAAGTTCACTAGTCCCTTTGGAAAACTTCAGCTACCCTCTTTTTTCACTTGTAATCTCAGATTCTGAGCACATTTGAGCTGAAAATTGTTCAGAGAAAATGCAGGGCTGGATCCTCAGCTGTGGGAGATGGACCTGGCTACACTGAGGTCAATGGAGCTCGCTGATTTGCACCAGTTCAGGATCAGGCCCAGAGCCTGCAGTGCAATGTACCTGTTTGCGTTCTACAGTCTCACCACACACGATGAAGATCAGAGGTGCACTGTAAAGGGAGCCCAGCTCATATATTTCATACTGCAGAGCGTGGATATAAACTAATATTGGTTTTCTAAGTAACCTGCCATGGAATTTCAATACATAGGGCATGGGCTGCATGTGTCTGGTTTTATGAAACCTTCCTCTAAATCGTTGGCTGTTTATATCATTTAATGCCACATTTTCATTCTTTCAATTTATAACCAGAGTTTATTATCAAAAGAGTGAAAGTTGCACTGGGTTCTCTTGACAAATGCATGTACTGACTGGTTGCAGAAAGACTGGGCTGGGCTCGTCTGTCAGACAGTTTTTAGGCTTAATTAGGAAGAGTTGTGGGGGGAAATTGCTGCACCTACATTTTTCTGTTGCCCACTGATTTTAGCTGCTGAAATGTGGGATCCACTTTTTTGTGTACTTAGTTAAGTCTGACTGACTCCATACAAGTGCAGTGGTACGGAACGCTGGGTTCTGCTGCAAGCATTTGATCAAACTGGTTTTTCTCATTGAAATACAATGTGAGCCTCCAGAGCATACCAGGCAACTGTGTAATGAACATGTACATTAAAGCTGCAGAGGCTTTGCCGGCTTGAGGGATTTCAGTTGCATTTGTTAAGGCAAATATTTCACAAGGGCATAAATGCTTCCATCATGAATCTCTAGGAGAAGAGCTGTCTGCAGGACTTGATAGAGGTTCGATAGGTCATTGATGAGATTAACGCAGCAGATGTAGGCCCTTATTCTCCTCCTTATACAGGTGTGACTCCTGATTTCACACTGGCATAGGGCAAGTGGGAGGTGAATCAGGACTGTATGTTGGCTATCAGAAGATCTGACTTTCACAGAGAAGCAAGTTACAGTTTCCATGAGGGATGAGCTCAGGCAAAGTGGAACAAGCCTTTTCTGGTATAAATTCTCTATTTGCTCCTACAAAGATAGTGAGATTTAAAAAAAAGCAATGCAAGAGTTGATTTCCTCTATCAACAAGATAGGTTGAGAGACTCTGCCGAGCATTTGAGGTTTCTCCCATCTCATAGACTCATAGACTCATAGACTTTAAGGTCAGAAGGGACCAATATGGTCATCTAGTCTGACCTCCCGCATGATGCAGGCCACAAAAGCTGACCCCCCCACTTTCCCTTAACTCTGCTGTTGAAGTCTCCAGATCGTGATCTAAAGACTTCAAGTAGCAGAGAATCTTCCAGCTTGCGACCCCTGCCCTATGCTGCGGAGGAAGGCGAAAAACCTCCAGGGCCTCTGCCAATCTACCCTGGAGGAAAATTCCTTCCCGACCCCAAATATGGCGATCAGTAGAACCCCGAGCATACAGGCAAGATTCTCTAGCCAGACCCTCATTTTACCAGCGATGGCCGTTATTGCTTAATTGACTAAAATCACGTTATCCCATCAAACCATTCCCTCCATAAACTTATCTAGCCTAATCTTGAAGCCAGAGAGGTCTTTCGCCCCCACCGTTTCCCTCGGAAGGCCGTTCCAAAATTTCACCCCTCTGACGGTTAGAAACCTTCGTCTAATTTCAAGCCTAAATTTCCCCACGGCCAGTTTATATCCATTCGTTCTCGTGTCCACGTTAGTACTGAGCTGAAATAATTCCTCTCCCTCCCTGGTATTTAACCCTTTGATATATTTAAAGAGAGCAATCATATCCCCCCCTCAGCCTTCTTTTGGTTAGGCTAAACAAACCAAGCTCCTCGAGTCTCCTTTCATAGGAAAGGTTTTCCATTCCTCGGATCATCCTAGTGGCCCTTCTCTGTACCTGTTCCAGTTTGAGTTCATCCTTTTTAAACATAGGAGACCAGAACTGCACACAGTACTCCAAATGAGGTCTCACCAGCGCCTTGTATAACGGAAGCAGCACCTCCCTGTCCCTACTAGAAATACCTCGCCTTATGCATCCCAAGATCGCATTAGCTTTTTTCACAGCCACGTCGCATTGCCGACTCATAGTCATCCTGCGATCAACCAGGACTCCGAGGTCCTTCTCCTCCTCCGTCACTTCCAACCTATGCGTCCCTAGCTTATAACTGAAATTCTTGTTAGTCATCCCTAAATGCATCACCTTACACTTCTCACTATTAAATCTCATCCTATTATTATTACTCCAATTTACAAGGTCATCCAAGTCTCCCTGCAGAATATCCCGATCCTTCTCCGAATTAGCAATACCTCCCAACTTTGTGTCATCCGCAAACTTTATCAGCCCACTCCTACATTCGGTTCCGAGGTCAGTAATGAATAGATTAAATAAAATCGGACCCAAAACCGAACCTTGAGGAACCCCACTGGTGACCTCCCTCCAATCTGACAGTTCACCTTTCAGTACTACCCGCTGCAGTCTCCCCTTTAACCAGTTCCTTATCCACCTCTGGATTTTCCTATCGATCCCCATCTTTTCCAATTTAACCAATAATTCCTCATGCGGTACCGTATCAAATGTTTTACTAAAATCGAGGTATATTAGATCCACCGCATTTCCTTTATCTAGAAGGTCTGTTACTTTCTCAAAGAAGGATCACCATCACCATCACCAGCAACTGTTCCAATGGTCACTAGTTGACTGAGTCCTGTGCACTGTAAATCTATGGAGATTCATTGCAAGTCCCCACCTCCTCAGAGACCATTATCAATGAGCACACTGAAGTGCCCAATCTGAGCTCTGAATTTTAGGGTGATGCTCATGATGAATTTTTCATCCTTTCCCTGTGAGGAGGGGTTATTTTTTTTTGCTTGTCCCCAGCAGGGTCACACAGCAGAGGAAATCTAGGAGGAGCTGGATTCTGCCTTTGGCTAATGAATGTCTTTGGGTTGGTTTCAGCCTCTTGAGCTGTTCAAGAAACATGGCACCCATGCAGCCATTTAAAAAACCAATACTAAGAGCTATGGCGGTAAGGAGCTGAGAACACCCCGGGGGTGGGTGGGTCGGACTCAGGTGGCCAGTCTGAGCTGCTGACATGCTGCTGCGGCCACACTGCTGCTGTTAGCTTGAGCAGAACTAGTGCGTGTTTGTCTCCCCATGTCTTTGAAATGCCAGGGGCAGCATAGGCGCCGACTCCGGGGGTGCTCCAGGGCTGGAGCACCCACCGGCAGCCAAGCTCCCCCCGTCCCCGCCTTGCCTCCTCCTCCCCCTCCCAGTGCTTCCTGCTGCCTATCAGCTGTTTGGAGGCGCTTAGGACTTTCCAGGAGGGAGGGGGAGGAGTGAGGATGCGGCACACTCAGGGGAGGAGGCAGAGAAGAGGCAGGGCAGGGGCGGGGACTTGGGGGAAGGGGGTGGAATGGGGTGCAAAGGGGCAGGGCTGGGGTGGGAAAAGGCGGGGTGGGGTGGGGAATTTGGGGAAGGGGTAGAATGGGGTGGGGCGAGGGTGGGGCAGGGGCGGAGTTGTGGGGGTCGAGCACCCACCGGGCAGAGGGGAAGTCGGCGCCTATGAGGGGCAGACCTGCCAAGTGGAAGCAATCATGTAAAGTTGTGTTTGGGATAGAGAGGGTCCATTTCCCATCAGAGCTGGGTTCAGTAATAGGCAATGGGAGCTATCACCTACGGTATCACATACAAGATACTCCAGATCAGGGCCCCTCTTAAATAGATACAGATACAAAATTAAATATGTACCCTTTCCCCCGATAGGGAGATCACCCACCTCATTGCCAATTCCAAGCATTCAAAAATCATGAGTCTGGCTTAAAACTCATGAAATTAAAAGAAAAAGTATCAGAGGGGTAGCCGTGTTAGTCTGAATCTGTAAAAAGATTCTTAGAAGTGAGGTTCTTACCCAAGAAAGCTTATACTTCTGTTAGTCTTAAAGGTGCCACAGGACCCTCTGTTACTTTTTAAAGAAAAAGTTGGTTTCCCTTTATTTGTCTTCTGTTTTTGAACCTTAGGGTTTCAAGCCTTTCTCTGCAGCCATGAGGGCTAGAAACTTTTTTTAAAAGTGAAAGTTGAGATTCTCACATGATCACATGATTCCAGGACCTGGGGCTTAAAAAACCCCCAAATATAATGAAAGTCAGAATATAATCACAAGAGTTGGTGACACTGCATGCAGACATTCCACAATCCTTTGACCCATTGTGCTGGGTCAGATGCCAGATGCGCTAAAGCTTCATGCTTCAACCACCATTTCAGGGGACATGCTTCCATGCTGATGACTGATTCTGCTGGATAAAGATCCAAAGCAGTACGGACTGACACATGTTCATTTTCATTATCTGAGTTAGGGTACGTCTACACTTACCTCCGGGTCCGATGGCAGGCAATCGATGTTCTGGGATCAATTTATCGCGTCTTGTCTAGACGCGATAAATCGATCCCGGATCGATCCCGGAAGTGCTTGCCGTCGACGCCGGTACTCCAGCTCTGCGAGAGGAGTACGCGGCATCGACGGGGGAGCCTTCCTGCCGCGTCTGGACCCGCGGTAAGTTCGGACGAAGGTACTTCGAATTCAGCTACGTTATTAACGTAGCTGAATTTGCGTACCTTAGTCCGAAGTGGGGGGGTAGTGTGGACCAGGCCTCAGATGCCACCAGCAGAAGGTTGATTTTCTTTTTTGATGGTTCTGGTTCTGTAGTTTCCACATCGGAGTGTTGCTCTTTTAAGACTTCTAAAAGCATGCTCCACACCTCATCCATCTCGGATTTTGGAAGGCACTTCAGATTCTTAAACCTTGGGTTGGGTGCTGTAGCTATTTTTAGAAATCTCACATTGGTACCTTCTTTGCGTTTTGTCAAATCTGCAGTGAAAGTGTTCTTAAAATGAACAACATGTGCTGGGTCATCATCTGAGACTGCTATAGCATGAAATATATGGCAGAATGCAGGTAAAATAGAGCTGGAGTCATACAATTCTCCTCCAAGGAGTTCAGTCACAAATTTAATTAATGCATTATTTTCTTAATGAGTGTCATCAGCTGGAAGCATGTCCTCTGGAATGGGGGCCGAAGCATGAAGGGGCATATGAATGTTTAGCATATCTGGCAAATAAATACCTTGCAATGCCGGCTACAAAAGTCCCATGCAAACACCTGTTCTCACTTTCTGGTGACATTGTAAATAAGAAGTGGGCAGCATTATCTCCCGTAAATGTAAATAAACTTGTTTGTCTTAGCAATCGGCTGAACAAGAAGTAGGACTGAATGGACTTGTAGGCTCTAAAGTTTTGCATTGTTTTGTTTTTTGAGTGCAGTTATGTAACAAAAAAAAATCTGCATTTGTAAGTTGCACTTTTACAATAAAGAGATTGCACTACAGCAGTGGTTCTCAAAGCCGGTCCACCGCTTGTTCAGGGAAAGCCCCTGGCAGGCCGGGCTGGTTTGTTTACCTGCTGCGTCCACAGGTTCGGCCGATCGTGGATCCCACTGGCCATGGTTCGCTGTTCCAGGCCAATGGGGGTTGCAGGAAGGGCGGCCAGCACGTCCTCGGCCCGCGCTGCTTCCTGCAGCCCCCATTGGCCTGGAGCGGCAAACCTGTGGATGCGGCAGGTAAACAATCCGGCCCAGCCCGCCAGGGGCTTTCCCTGAACAAGCGGCGGACCGGCTTTGAGAACCTCTGCACTACAGTACTTGTATTAGGTGATTGTTTCTTTTATCAGTTTCATGGTGCAAATATTTGTAATAAAAAATAATAATATAAATGAGCACTGTACACTTTATATTCTGTGCTGTAATTTAAATCAATATACACCTCTACCCCGATATAATACGAATTTGAATATAATGCGGTAAAGCAGTGCTCCGGGGGGGTGGGGGGGGGAGGGGCGGAGACTGCGCACTCCGGCGGATCAAAGCAAGTACAATATAACACGGTTTCACCTATAATGCGGTAAGATTTTTTGGCTCCCGAGGACAGCGTTATATCAAGGTAGAGGTGTATTTGAAAATGTAGAAAAACAACCAAAAATATTTAATAAATCTCAGTTGGTATTCTATTATTTAACAATGTGATTAAAACTGCGATTAATCGTGATTAATTTTTTAAATCACGATTAATTTTTTTGACTAAATTACTTGAGTTAACTGTGATTAATCAACAGCCCTAATTATAATATTTCCAGTGACGGAGAATCCACCACAACCCTTGGTAAATTGTTCCAGTGTCCTCACTGTTAAAAAGGTGTACCTTATTTCTAGTCTGAATTCATCTATCTTCAACTTCCAGCCATTCCAGGATCATGTTAGACCTTGGTCGGGTAGATTGAAGAGCCCACCATCAAATTTCTGTTCCCCATGTAGGTACTTAGAGACTGAGATCAAGTCTCTTCTTTAACTTCTCTTTGCTAAGCTAAACGGATTGAGCTCCTTGACTCTATCACTAAGGCAGGTTTTCTAATCTCTTAATCGTTCTCGTGGCTCTTCTCTGAACCCTTCCAAATGTATTAACATTCTTCTTGAATTGTGAGCACCAGAACTGGGCACAGGATTCTGGCAGTGGTAGCACCAGTGCCAAATACAGAGGTAAAATAACCTCTCTGCTCCTACTTCTCCTTAAGGCATAATAGACAACCCTGGGCTGGATTTGGGACTGCAAAGGCTGTAATGTTAAGCAGGCTCTCTCCCTGTGCCTTTCTGCTGCATTTGCAATCAGCAGAGGGCCTTGTCCGAGAGCCCCCTTTGACAAAGAAAGGAGGGGACTGCCCTGTGGGAAGGCCCTTCAATGTTGGAATGTACCTCATTTCCTAGGGTATAATAATCCAGATCTAGTACCCTCCTTGACATGCTGATCACATGCTTCAGGGCTTCAGGGCTTGTATGTTGGAGTTTTATTTTTATTTATTGTCTCCTGCCTCTGAAGCATCAGGGGTGGCCCCAGTTGGAGATGGGACACTGGTTGGGGAGGGCCAGAGCTCTGAGTGGCACTGAGCATTCTCTCTCTCAGGTGCTGGGTGGTAGACTTTCAGATTGTAAGCAAGAACCCAACTGATGCGACGTGTGGGATTGGGAAGGAATTTCCCCCCAGACCAGACTGGCAGTGACCTTGGAGGTTTTTTGCCTTCCTTTGTAGCACGTGGGTGTGAATCACTTGCCAGGATTATCTGGGTATGTCTCTCATAATCAATTTCCTGCTATTGCAGGGGCACCTCAGTCCCTCCTATTCTCTGCCTACAGCACATAATAGCCTAATCTCCTGTGGGCTGTAATTGCAGATATTGGGTTTAGTGTGTGGGTGCTGGGCGGTGTTGGTAGCCTGTGCTGAACAGGAGGTCAGACTACATGATCTGGTGGTCCCTGCTTGCCTTAAACTGTATGAATCTATGATGTGAGATGATTTTTTTCTAGTCTTTTGGGGAACATAACAATGGCCATACTGGGTCAGACCAATGGTCCATCCAGCCCAGTATCCTGTCTTCTGACAGTGGCTGGTGCCAGATGCTTCAGAGAGAATTAACAGAACAGGGCAATTTTGAGTGATCCGTCCCCTATTGTCTAGTCCCAGCTTCTGTCAATCAGAGGCTAGGGAAACCCACAGCATGGGGTTGTGCCCCTGCCCATCCTGGCTAATAGCCATTGATGGACCTGTCCTCCATGAACTTACCTAGTTCTTTTTTGAACCCTGTTATAGTCTTGGCCTTCACAGCATCCCCTGGCAATGAGTTCCACAAGTTGACTATGCGTTATGTGAAGAAGTACTTTCTTTTGTGTGTGTTAAACCTTTTTCCTATTAATTTCATTGGGTGACCCCTGGTTCTTCTGTTATGTGAAGGGGTAAATAACACTTCCCTATTCACTTTCTCCGCACCAGTCATGATTTTATAGACCTCTATCATATCCCCCCGTTAGTCGTCTCTTTTCCAGTCTGAACAATCCCTATCTTTTTAATGTCTCCTCATATGGAAACTGTTCCGTACCCCTAATCGTTTTTGTTGCCCTTCTTTGTACATTGTCCATTTTTAATATATCTTTTTTGAGATAGGGTGACCACGTCTGCATGCAATATTCAAGGTGTGGGCGTGTCAGGGATTTATATAGTAGTATTTTGATATTTTCTGTCTTATTATCTATCCCTTTCCTAATGGTTCCTAAAATTCGGCTAGCTTTTAATTTTTTTTTTTTTACTAGTGCTGCACATTAAATGGATGTTTTCAGAGAACTATCCAAGATGACACCACTGAGGAAAGAGAACTTGGAAACAGCTAATTTAGACCTCATCATTTTGCATGTATAGTTGGGATTACATTTTCCAATGTGCATTACTTTGCACTTATCAATATTGAATGTATCTACCATTTTGTTGCCCAGTCACCCAGTTTTGTGAGATCCCTTTATAACTCTTTGCAATCTGCTTTGGACTTAACTATCTTGAGTAGTTTTGCACTGCCTGAAAATTTTGCCACCTCACTGTTTACCCCTTTTTCCAGATAGTTTAAAAATATGTTGAATAGTACTGGTCCCAGTACAGATCCCTGGGGGACCATGCTATTTACCTCTCTCCATTCTGAAAACTGACCATTTACTTCTACCCTTTGTTTCCTATCTTTTAACCACTTACTGATCCATGAGAGGACCTTCCCTGTTATCCCATAACTCCTTACTTTGCTTAAGAGTCTTTGGTGAGGGACCTTGTTAAAGGCTTTCTGAACGTCTAAGATGACTATATCCACTTGATCACCCTTGTCCATATGTTTGTTGACCCCCTCAAAGAATTCTAATAGACTGGTGAGGCATGATTTTCCTTTACAAAAGCCATGTTGGCTCTTCCTCAAATGTTGTGTTCATGAATGTGTCTGATACTTCTATTCTTTATGATAGTTTCAAAAAATTTGTCTGGTATTGAAGTTATCGCAGCCTGTAATTGCTGGGATCACCTCTGGAGCCTTCTTAAAAACTCAGCGTTACATTAGCTATCCTCCAGTCATCTGTTACAGAGGCTGATTTAAGCAACAGATTTCATACTACACTTAGTCATTCTGCAATTTCATATGAGTTCCTTCAGAACCCTTGGGTGAATACCATCTAGTCCTGGTGATTTATTACTGTTTAGTTTATCAATTTGTTACAAAACCTCCTCTATTGACACCTCAATCTGGGATAGTTCCTCAGATTTGTCACCTAAACAAGAATGGTGTGGAATCTCCCTCACATCCTCTGGAGTGCAGACCGATGCAAAGAATTCATTTAGCTTCTCTGCAATAGCCTTGTCTTCCTTGAGTGCTCCTTCAGCACCTCGATCATCCAGTGGCCCCACTGATTGTTTGGCAGACTTCTTGCTTCTGATGTAATTTAAAAATAAAAAATTGCTGTAAGCTTTTGTGTCTTTTGATAGTTGCTCTTCAAATTCTTTTTTGGCCTGCCTAATTATACTTGACTTGCCAGTTTATGTTCCTTTTTTAAAGGATGCCTTTTTGCCTTCATACCCAGCAGGTAATTCATCATGCGGTTCTCCTTGTCGTCACAAACCCAGCTATTTATATTTTGAATGATTGAATCCCCCATTACTACTACCTATCTCTTCCTAATAACTGGGGTCCCCTCCCTCGGAGAGGTATCCTCAGTGCAAGAGGACACCACGATATCATTAGGAAGGAGGATCCCAATTATGGGATCATTTTCTTCCATTCCAGTTTGTTCTCCTTCCCTGAGACTTTCATTCTCCTCAACAGCACAGAGACTGTCAGACTGGGGTTGGGACCACTCTGCTGTGTCCTGGAAAGTCTCTTCTCTGTACCTCTGTCTCCCTTAGCTCCTGCAGTTCAGCTGCTCTGGTCTTCAAGGCTCATATTTGGTCTCTGAGGGCCGTGAGCTGCTTGCATCGAATGCACACATATGCCTGCCAGCAGCCCACAAGGCAAGTAATTGTACGTGCTGCATTCAGTGCAATACACTGTGTAGCCAGTGATTTTAGTTTGTTATCCATTTATTGTGTGATGTTATGGTTAATCATGTTATATCATATATGTTCATTGTATGTTAATTAGAGTTAATTTTTAGGATTATAGAAGTAGAAGATTGATCAGTATTTAGAGGAACCATGTAGTAGACGTCAGTAAGAGAAGCTGAAACTCAAGAACCTGTAGGCTGAGGCCTGCAAGACTTTAGCTTAGCTATTTTAGGCTTTGGAGACAAGAAATGATGACATAAATCAATGACTGAGAAATAACCCGAAAGCTTATGTGAAAAGAGGTACCAACTGGTAATATTGCGAAAGTTTAGCTGGGAAGATTAAATTTAAATTATAAAATGCTGTAACTGCAGCTGTTGTCTCCAACATGTGTCTTAACCACAAGATAACGGTGTTACGTCAATGTTAATGAGAACCTACCCAGCCTATGGCATTCGGAGTCCCTTGTGTTTCTAGGGGACACAGACCAATAAGAAAGAGCGGGTTGACACTTTCATGTACATGCGCAGAATGTAGGTATAGACTGAATCACAGAATAAAAAAGGGTGCCCAGAGCAGGAAAATTGAGCTTCCTATGGGAAACTCCAGCAGGAACCACCCCCATATTAATGATCAATCCATGAGAGGGCCGACAGACTGACACCATCTAGGAGGATGTGAGTACATCTGTAGGTATAACTGGTACATGGTGCTTACCTTTAGGAATTGTATATGCTGTGACACTTATAACTTTGTTGGTAACTTTAATAAAACTGTTAAAAGCTAGATGCTCTTGTGAGTGTATGTGTCATTTGCCTATGGCTTCATGTGTTCCTATGGGCTCTAGATCCAGAACAAGCAGAGGTGACTCTGTTGAACTTGAGACTGTAGCCGCCAGAGCCGAACCCACTGGAGTATAATTAACATTAAATAGAACAAAAGCCTACAACTGGATAGTCCCCACTCTGCTGCTGGACTTCCGCCTCTATCATTCTGACCCTTGCAGGGTGTCCTTTTTTCTCTTTTTTTTGTTTGGAGCTGCGGTGTTTATCGGCCTGAGTTTAGAGAATGTTTGTTAGGTGTATCTGGCTGTCACGCTCCCTCTCTCCCATCCCTCACAAAACTCCCCTGTTTGCTGCTCCTCTTCACTAGCTCCTCCTGGTTGCTTAGAAGCTAAGTTTTTAGCCCCCGCTCTCCTTGTCCCCTTGTCAAGGGATCCTAAAGAGAGTAGGGATCAAAGGATGGGGCTAGATCCTCGTTTGGAAGCGCTCAGCGTTGCCTAGCAGGCTCTAGGCTCAGCACACAGCCCCCCGCAGATGGCAGGTATGGAGTGTGGGTGCTGGCGAAAGGGTTCTTGTCGTTTGACTGATGGAGTAGAGCTCTATGGCAGTCAGTTACTAAGGATTACTTATTGGCATTGACTGAATGTCACTTCTGGGAAAGTGCTCCGAGTTCTGGGTGGGTGCTGCTGACACTTGTATGTCTGACTAGCTGAGTCTGTAAGTGCTGAATGTGGTCCATTAGTATAGAAAATATAACTATTCCATTGCGACCGCTGGCCTGTGCGCCCCAGGTCAGTCTGCAGTAGCGCACAGGAGTTGTGTAAGTAATTGAGAGGAATGGGTTCTCCTCATTTTTGTAGGGGCCTGTGGCAGGATTCTCAGAAGTGCTGAGAGTGGTGTATTGGAAACTATTAATATTACAAGCTTTTACTTTGTTCTAAGTGGTTTCCTGGTCCTGCTTGCAGGTTAGGTGCCATGTAGGAAAGCCTGCGATCTGGCGTCTTGTGCAGTCAGTCTGCAAAAAGCCAGCCTAGAGCAAGGTTGGGTGAGCTACGCCTCTCCACCATAGGGAACAGCCTGCTTTGTCTCTCTCTGGTTTTGGTTCTTGTGCATTAAGTTTCTGGATTTTAAGAAACAAAATACTGTGACATTGCAACCTTCTAGCAAGAGTATTTTATGTTTATCTAACGTCTCTCTGTGTGCTGTGAACACAACACTGAGCACACACACATCTCATTGGCTACAGTGGGAGTTGCAGGTGCTCAGCACTTGGCGGGGGGGACCCAACTTTCTGGATTCCACTAGCAGAGGAATTCAGAAGAATCAAACTTCAAGATGTTACTGTTGCTTTGAACTCCCTGATATCCAGAGTCCTTAAAGCAGGTAGCTCTGGGTCAAACTGAAATTTGGTGGTTCAGTTAAGGATGAATGTAATTATTCCTCATTTGTATTTTTATAAGCCTTTAATTTACTTTGGACATTACCTTTCATACATCTCAAGCCTGAGAAGGTGAGTAAGCGACATATCACTGTCTACGAAAGCTGTTCCGTTTGTCTGTTACCAGAAAGGTTTGGTGAAATGTTTTGCTAAAGTTAATCTTATCACAGAACGAGTACTCTTTGCTGAGCTGACTCCATTGGGAAGTAGTCAGCTCTAAACACCTGGCTGAGTAATAGTCTCCAGGCTGGGCTTTGGCTTGTCAGCTATGCATAGAGTCACAATAATACTGATGGCAGAGGGAGGAGTAAAATTGCCCATGATCACACTGCACAGTAACTCTTAGTAATTTGAACATCCATTGCTTCTAAAATGATGGTGAATGTGATATAATTTTATGTACATTTTAAATGTGCGTGCACACACAAGCTCTAATCTAGACTGGGTGTACATGGGTGAAGCTCAGTGGATTTCAACTCAGTTACGCTAGGTCTGATTCTGACCCAGGTGGTCCATGACGTGGTGGCTGCTGTTCTGAAAGATGAGAATCTGAAACCCAGGCCTTCAAACTGAATATTGGTGGGGGTAAAATCATGGGAAAGAAAACAAGCTAGTATCCAAATACTGAAGCCTCAGTGTGCTGTGTGCTGAACATGGCACCTACTGCTAATGCAACAAAGCAGAAGCCGGTTGGGAATGGGGATCTTCAGATGACCTCAGATCATTTCCCTGAGAATCCACCCATTTTTACCTTCCCTTAAAAGCCTCACTGTGACACTTCCTGGGGGTGCCCAAGGTTGTGAGGCACGTCACTGCCCCTTCCCTTAGCCTGATAGAGTCTTGTCTGTGCCTGCTGGGGGTCAGATCCCCAACTCCACCGGCCACAGGCAACACAAGCTCTGCCCTCTAGACCTTGCAGGGCCCATTGTCACTCTGCAGGCTAGCAACTGGAACACTCCAGCCCTCAAGCCAATCCCGGAGTGTCCAGCACCTGGCCCACTGGACACCCACCGTATTCACAGAGTCACTGCTTCAAAAGAAACAGGGCACCCCAGCTTCCCCCGTCCATCTCTGGTCACTGCTCACTTAAACAGATCTACGTGCTGTGTGTTACCGTGAAATTCAGTGTAAGTTTATTTAACAAAGGCCAGAGATGCAAGTAGAAGTATCGGAAACAAATGGTTACATATGCAATAAAATCATAACATGTATTCTAAAGTCTACTTTTAACTAACAAGATACTCTCATGTCTAACCAAGTATTGCTCCCCCCAAATCCGTGCAGACCTTTATAACCAGGCTTGGCTGTGACCCTCCTCTCATGAGACAAATATGCTGTCAGTTTGTGGGCTCAGTGAAGGATTCCTTTCTCCTCCAGATATACCAGAACCAGGGCCGGCTCTAGGTTTTTGGCCGCCCCAAGCAAAAAAATTTTTGGCTGCCTCCCACCCCAGCCCTGGGTTCTCTCTTCTCCCCTTCCACCCGCACCCCCTGCCAGCCCAGCCCTGGGCTCTCTCTTCCCCCCCACCTACACCCCCTGCTGCCCCAGTCCTGGGCTCTCTCTTCCCCCCCCCCACCCACACCCCCTGCCGCCCCAGCCCTGGGCTCCCCCCACCAGTGATGACTCTGCCCGCTCTCCCCTCACCTCCAGCTGGTCCGACGCTGGCAGGGTCGGGGAAAGCAGCGGGGCTCCCGGGCCGCGCCTCAGCCCAGGGTCCCTCCATCCAGGGCTCCTGCCTCCAGGACCGGCCAGGACCCGGGAGGGCATAGCCGGGGGACCGCCTTGGCAGAGGGCTGAGGAGCCGGGGCAGGGTAGCCCCAGAGGCAGTGGAGCCCCGGAGAGCGGGACGCAGGCCCCGCACAACAGCACCCCGCCCTCTATGGCCCCGCTGCTGCTGCTGCTTCTGGCCGCCCTCCCACAGTCCCTGGGCGGCTTGGGCCGCTTCGCCCAGCCCCGGCTGCAGCACTGGGGGCAGCCGCCCTGCGGCACCTGCAGGCGGCTCCGTGTGCCCGTGGGCTGTCTCCCAGCCTGAGTGTCCCCCGCTCGGAGCCTGCCCGGCCCAGCCACAAGGTGTGGGCGCTGCTCCCCCGTGGCGCAAACCGCAGCGCCTACAGGGTGCCCCCCGCGCACGACGCGCTGCTGCTGCCAAGGCCGGCTCTAGGCGTTTGCTGACGGAAGCACACACAAAAAAAAATGGCCAGAATGCTGCCCTTGAAAATGTGCTGCCCCAAGCACGTGCTTGGTTTGCTGGTGCCTAGAGCCGGCCCTGATCAGAACACTCCTTTGTCTTGTGCCATAACCAGGCCACCCCTGCTGTTTATTTCTTCTTGTAGATTTCACAATCTCTCATTTAGCCCCAGCTCAGTAGGCGAATAGGCCTACACTGAGATGCATACAATACACAAAGCCAAATGGCCAGACAGGGAGAGAGAAGTCTGTTACCGCCTGCTTGTATTCACTCTTCCTACCGCAGTGCACTCTTTGCAGTTATAGTTATACCAAATACATTGTAAAGCTGCTGGTAATTCTCTGAAGATGTGGCTCTCAATCTTCATATACCATGGACTACTTCTGAGACAAGAACCCAGGGGCCACCAATCATTTATCAGTATAACATGTGATATTTAAGTCAACAGATCACCGTGATTCCATGAACTATAACACAGAAAGTACTAATGATACATTTACATGTTAAAATATAGTGGTTACCACTTAATGAAATCACTTTGGGGCAAGAGTAGTCTGCAACTGTTCCACCGCAGAGCTCTGGAGTCAGCATTTAAGGCCAGAAGGGATCACTGATAATCTAGTCCAGGGGTCGGCAACCTTTCATAAGTGGTGTGCCGAGTCTTCGTTTATTCACTCTAATTTAAGGTTTCGCGTGCCAGTAATACATTGAAACGTTTTTAGAAGGTCTCTTTCTATAAGTCTATAATATACAACTAAACTATTGTTGTATGTAAAGTAAATAAGGTTTTTAAAATGTTTAAGAAGCTTCATTTAAAATTAAATTAAAATGCAGAGCCCCCAGACCGGTGGCCAGGACCCGGGCAGTGTGAGTGCCACTGAAAATCAGCTTGCGTGCTGCCTTTGGCACGTGTGCCATAGGTTGCCTACCCCTGATCTAGTCTGACCTCCTGTACAGCACAGGCCCCAACACACAGTGGTGCTGGAACACTTTTGGGGGGGGGGTGCTGAAAGCCAGTGGTCCCCAAACTTTTTACCTTATACCCACCCTTTGCTCTGTCTGTGCCCCCTCTCCCCAGAGCTGGGGCCAGGACCGGGCTGTGGTTCCAGGAGGGAGGGGGATGCGGATAGGGTAAGGGGGCTGAGGCTGGGACCACAGCTGAGAGTGGGAGCAAAGCACAGGGCCAGCAGCCAGGACCCCACACAAAACCTGGGGGTGCTGCAGCACCCCCTGCACCCTTATTCCCGCACCTTTGTCAGCACCTGCACAATAAGCCCAACAATGGAAATGAGACCAAAGTCAATGAGACTCCCCCAGGAGACTAGACTAGGATGTCCCACAGGCAGAGAACAGGAGGGCAATGGCAGGGAAATGATAAAGTGAGATTCACCCCAATAACCCTGGCAAGTGACCCGCATCCACATGCTACAGAGGAAGACAAAAGACCCCAAGCTCACTGCCAAGGGACCTGGGGGAACATCCCTTCCTGGCCCCACATACTGTGATCAGTGAGACCCTGAACATGTGATCAAGAACCAGCCAACCAAGCACCAGGGAGAGAATGATCAGTGCCACCTCAGCGCATCGGCCCTCCCCACCCAGCGTCCCACTAATTATGTCATTTGCCCCATCAGCTCCTGTTGGGAGCTGTCTCTGAACCTCACCCCTCTGATGGTTAGAGACGTGCTTCTCATTTCCAGCCTGAATGTGCACATGGCCAGTTCATATCCATATGTTCTGTGCCAGCCTTGTCCCTTAGTTTAAATAGCTCTTCACTCTCCCTGGTATTTACCCCCCTAACAAATTCACAGAGAGAATCAGTCCCTCCCACCCACCTTCTTTTTGCTAGCCAAGCTCCTCCAGCCTCCTCATAAGACAGGCCCTGATCCGTCAATAGCTCTTCTCTGCACTTGCTCCAGTTTAACTTACTCATTCTTGCACATGGATGACCCGAATTGTCCACCATGCTCCAGAGGAGTCTTACCAGTACCTCCTACAATGCTCCTCCACTGGACAGACACCGACCTCCATTCTTGGTGTGTCTGATTTGAACACAGGTTGTCCTGGCAACTGTCTCGTGCCCCATTCGGGTGTTCAGTGTCCATTTGGAGTCTGGAAGTGTAACCCACACACCTCCAGGCTGTGATGTTCTGTCCTATCTAGTGGCACCGAGACCACTTAAAGAGAGAGGTGAAATGAGTCTGCTCTACAGCCTTAACTAACAGCCCGTTGGCTTTCAGCTCCTCCAATAGAGGCTCATGCACTGAGGCCCCAGGTTCAATCCCGCCTGCCGACAACCAGGGTCTGTTGGTGTTACAGAAGCACCTAGCTGGCTCCACAGCCTAGCAACACAACAGCCCTGCCCCAGCCTTACATAGGAGGGGCTGCAGCACTTTGTGATATGGTCTGTGATCACAATGAAAGAAATGCCTCCCACACACCTAGTGCCGTGGGCAATGTTCACAGTACAGGAGGAAATAGACCAATGTTTTGGGTTTTCCTGTAAAATGCATGAACAAGGCAGAATTGACACTGAAAACTTCTCTGTGCATTGGGTGGTGAACAGTGGCTGCCCTCAGAGCCAGTCACAACACTCGTCATTAGAAATATCTGCCCAAGCCACGGCAAGAGCAACTCTGTGTGTGTGTGTGTGTGTGTGTGAGAGAGAGAGAGAGAGAACATGCTCCACACCTGCAATCACCTGGAAGGCAACATCCTCTGCTCCCTGCTGCAGCAGCCAGAACCTGCAGCCCGTACAGTACCTGCAGGATTAAGGGAAGGTGGGCAGGGAAATGCTTTCTGGCTGTCAGCCCTCAGCAGATATTCTCCAGGGATTAGTCCTTGTATGGCTTTGTCACGATATCAGACAAAAGAACACCCCGCCTGCTGAGAACGTCTGATGTCTTTGCCGTACAAAACCCACTCCAGTAGCTTGCTTTTTGTCCTGAGATAATGAAAGCATTAAAACTCGCCTTTTCTAATGAGAGAAGCTGTTTGCTAGTTTTTATTATTGCATTTCCTATGTGCTACTCAAACCCTTTATCTGATCAACAAAACATGAACTTTCTAACTCTGATGGATACAATGGGTGGATTTCCTTGCAAGTTTCCATACATCATGACAGAATTCTTATGCAGCAGGGAAGAAAAAGAATAGAGTGTGTGGTTTCCCCCACAATAGGACATTCAGGACAACAGGCAGGTTAAAGGAAAGTTCATTTACATATGAGCCAAGCTTTAAGTTCTCTGAAGAATTTTTCTTAGGTTACTCTCTGGCAACTACCACCAATGTACCTAGCAAACAGAGCTGATCAAAATGGTTTGGACAGAACAGCTTTCCATTCAAAATTGCTGATTTGTCAGAACTGAAATGTTTCATGGGAACATGTTGCGTTCAATAGTATTTTTGATAAAAAGAATATGGAAACAATTGGAGTATTTCATTTTGAGTTTTTTGTTCTGAGTCACTCTGACTCTAGCATTGCATTTTGTTTTGACTTTCACTTTAGCTTTTCAAACTTTTAATTTTTAATATTAAATTTTGGTTCTACTATTTATTGTTGTATGTTTTTTGACATTGAGGAAATGTTTCAGTCAGGTCACTTTGATATTTCTGAAATGATATATTTCTGAATTTTTATTCCATGGTACATGTCAAAATTTTAATTTTTTTGTTCCAATTTGGGAATTGGGATGGACATCCTGTTTCCCAACCAGTTGTACTAGCAAATTCTATTCCCTGTCTCCCCTCCAGCCCACCAGACTTTCTAGTCATGTCACATGCGTCATCAGTCTGAGAGCTCATCTCCTTTGCCCCTCCCATCAAGAGACCCTTATTGTTCTTCTTTTACCTAGATAAATGGGCTGCCATAGCAGATCAGACGATTCTCATCTCCTTTGCCCCTCCTGGGTGTGGTGCTCTGTCCCATCTAGTGGCACCGAGACCACTTAGAGAGAGATAAAATGAGTCTGCTCCACAGCCTTAGCTAAAGGCCACGTGGCTTTTAGCTCATGTGGTAGAGGCTCATGCACTAAGCTGCAGAGGTCCCCGCTGGCGACTGGGGTCTGTTGACGTTACACATGCAGCCTGCTGCCATGGTCAGTTCCTGGTGATTCAGAGGAAGGTAATGACCCCAGAAAGTACCTAGAGAATTTCACAATGCAGGGCTCACAGGCTGAAAGCCTGGTTTTCAGAGGCTCTGAGCAGAGGTCAGTACTTTGACCTCTTCTACCCACCAGGCTATGAATTCCTGCCTGATCCCTGCAGCAGGGGCGGCTCCAAGCGTGCAAGCGCGTGCCTGGGCAGGCAAGCCGCGGGGGGCGGCCTGCCAGTCGCTGTGAGGGCGGCAGACAGGCAGCCTTCGGCGGCGTGCCTGCGGGAGGTCCAACAGTCCCGCAACTTCGGTGGCAATTCGGCGTCGGGTACGCCGAAGGCGTGGGACCGGCGGACCTCCTGCAGGCATGCCGCCGAATCCGTGTTACCAGCCGGACCTCCCGCAGACACGCCGCCGAAAGCCACCTGACTGCCGTTCTTGGGGCGGCAAAATACATAGAGCCGCCCCTGCCCAGCAGGCAATTCGATGACACAAGACTCAGCTGCAGTGTGGAGAACTGACAACTTTGTCACTAGAAAACCCCCTGAAACCACTTAAAAATGGATCCTGGATTTCTGGACCCTCTCCATCCTAGAAATCCATGAACCACTGACTGTCTGCTAGTGCAGCACAACTCCCCTACAGCATCAACAGCTCGGGTCATGCTTATCTCAGGGGGGACAGCCATGGAGGGAGGAGTTTCGCCCTCCCAGCCAAAGCGCTTCTCAGAAATAACAGCACCTTCAGCTGCCAAAACAGCCACAGACTAAATGACCGTGGGTGAGTGCTCACTTTGGTCAGCTGTTGACTTAGGGCCCAATCCCACACCCTTTTCTTACTCAAATAACCCTTACTCCAACAGTCCCTTTCAAATCCGAATTAACGCATTAGTAAGGGCTTCTGGGCTAGGGTCTTGGCTCTACAATGATAAAGGGAAGTTTACTAACTATTCCTGTGTAAAAGTATCTCAAGTGATTGTTGCTGTGGGCCAAGATTTCCAGCAACAGGCTGCAAGTGAGGCTCCTGGGCAGCGACATAAGTAGCCTGATTTTGGAAGGTGCTGAGTGTGTCTCTGGAGGGTAAGAAGAGGCTTGCCGGGCAGAGGATGAAATCCTGGCTGCATCAAAGTCAATGCAACACTCCCATTGACTTCAGTAGGGCTGGGTCTGCACCCAGAGTTCACCAATGGGACTTGGAATGCCATTTGGGTGTCACTTGCTCAGCAGGAAAGTTTCTCACCTTCGAAAGGCACATGGCCCTTCCCCTCCAAAATAAATGCAAAAAACCAGCGTCTTTTTTTCAAATGAAGAAGCCATGAAACCCCTGCCAGTAAATCCTGAGCATTTACACCATTTCCTGAGGCTGGATTTGATGTATTGCACCTGAATGTCAAATATGTCATTTTATGAGTAGAAAGCCTAAGCCGTGATCACTGTTCCTGCTCTCTTCAATCGCTGCACAGAGAAGGGCATTAGCAGTGGAATTAGGTTTGTTGTTGGCCAATGAAAGGATTTGGATTTGATCCCATAACATGCCAATGTGACTTTAGCCAGTGACACAGCTCTGCTTCGGGCGGTTTGCTAAAGCTGGAGAGCTGTGCTGTGGCCTCAGGTCAGCGCGATGCTTGAGTTTCGAATCTGCAATCCCCTGCCGCCCCGCAGCTGTTCCCATGCTCGGCCCCAGCAGGAGGCATTTCTTCCAGCCTGTGCCCAGCTTTGTTCTAAGCAGAGCAGATCCCTGTTCCTTACAGGATGGCACTGCCCCAGTGTACTCGGTACTTCCCTAATCTCCCCCCCTTCATTAAATGAAGCACAGTAAAATTCCCAACCCACCAAAACCCGCTGGTGGTTTAAAATATCTCTGTTTTAATGCTAAAATGCTAGAACTCAAAGAGGTCTGCTCTAGGAATTATTTCGGGGCAGTTCTCTGGCCTGTTATCCAGGAGGTCAGCTTAGAGGATCACAACAGTTCCTTCTGGCATCTGTGAATCTAGGACCAGACTTAGCATGTTGTTATGGCTGATGTCACCTGGTGGCCAAGTTCTTTTTCTTAGTGTGTGAGCAAATTTTGACTCCTGGGAAAACTTGGTGTGGTGTTAGTTTTTGGGTTACACAGGATCCGTGAACAGCTGAAGAGTTTGTTCTCTACCTTGGGCTGTGATCAGAGCCAATTCTGGGACTGGACATCCGGCTGAGATTCCTGGGAGACTGGATTGCCCGCACGCTGTTTGAGCATCTCACGTCAGGACTGGTGTATCTGTGTAAATTAAGCAAGTGAGCACAGTGCTGCTCACTTCAGAGAGGAGGAGGGGGTCAGGCTTAGTGTGGAGGGAGCTGAGAAGAGCAGGAAGCCACCATTGGCATGGCAGGAGAGACAGCATCTCCCATGTAAAGCTTGAGAAGGGTCCTGCTGCTCTCCACTCGATTTGTTGGTACAGCTCTCTAAATGGAAACTGTTTCTGGGCAGCGAGCAGGGAAGGCCTGAAGTGCAGAGGGGCTGATCACCAGCAGCTCTCATAGACCTCAGTGTGAGTTGCAGATGCCTGGCACTGCCAAAGGTCAGAGCAATCCGGGACGACGTGCAGCCTGTGTGGAGAGGCAGGATGGCCCAGTTGATTGGGCACTGGACTGGGAGCCAGGCAGGGCCGGTGCTACAATTAAGGCGAACTAGGCAGTTGCCTAGGGTGCCAAGATTTGGGGGCGCCAAAAAGCGGTGCCCCCAATTTTTTTTTTTACAGCGTTCCTCCCCGAGCACGCGGTCGCCGCTCCACTTCTCCTGCCTCCGAGGCTTGTGGTGCCAATCAGCTGTTTGGTGCCGCAAGCCTGGGAGGAGAATTAGAGCGGGGGTGGCGTGTGTGACGTTGTGCAGTCTATATGGTTTTATAAAAATATAAGTGAATATAATGTAACTGGGATATGCTTCATGCAAAAGATCTCTTGTAAGGTATCATTACAAAGCCCATAATCTACTGAGTGTGATCATCCTATTTGTAGAAATGTACCACTCTTGTATCTAAAACTAGAAATATAAAACATAACTCTGAGGGCCTATTGTAATTATGTAAAGTGTGGGCCATTAATGATGGTTTGGAATCTTAACAAGGACCATTGTCTGCAGATGACTGTGTTTACCTGTGAGTCTTCCTGTATATGTGAGTGCTGGCAAGTGAGTAATGAAGTCTTGCAGTGACATGTGATCATGTCACCTGAACTGGAATCCATCTTTAACCTGGTGCTTTTCCAGTGAAGGGGGGTGGAAACCCAGAGGGACAAAGGGTTCCCGCCTTATGCAAAAGATATATAAAGGGGTGGAACAGAAGAGAGGGGGGAGAGAGGAGCCATCATGGAGAATCCCCTAGATAACACCTAAGCTGGAACAAGAGCAGTACCAGGGGAAAGAATTGTGCCCAGGCCTGGAAGGTGTCCAGTCTGAGAAAAACTTACTGAAGCATCTCTGAGGGTGAGATTATCTGTATTTAGTTTGATTAGGCATAGATTTGCGCATTTTATTTTATTTTGCTTGTGACTTACTTGGTTCTGTCTGTTACTACTTTGAACCACTTAAATCCTACTGTCTGTATTTAATAAAATCACTTTTTATTTAGTAATTTACTCAGAGTATGTATTAATACCTGGGGGAGCAAACAGCTGTGCATATCTCTCTATCAGTGTTATAGAGGGCGAACAATTTATGAGTTTGCCCTGCATAAGCTTTATGCAGGGTAAAACGGATTTATCTGGGTTTAGACCCCATTGGGAGTTGGGCATCTGAGTGCTAAAGACAAGCACACTCCTGTGAGCTGTTTTTGGGTAAACTTGCAGCTTTGGGACAAGTGATTCGGACCCTGGGTCTGTGTTGAAGGGGACTGGAGTGTCTAATTCAGCAGGACAGGGTGCTGGAGTCCTGAGCTGGCGGGGAAAACAGAAGCAGGGGTAGTCTTGGCACATCAGGTGGCAGCTCCCAAGGGGGTTTCTGTGATTCAACCCGTCACAGTGTGCTCGGGGAGGAGGCGGAGCAGAGGTGAGCTGGGGTGGGGAGCTGCCGCACGGCTCCCTGGGGGAGGGGAGCTGCCACGGGGCGGGGGGGCGCCTCAGGGTGGAGGGGGGGGACGGGGAGCTGCCGCAGGGTGGGGGGGGAGCGCAAGGTGGAAGTTTCGCCTAGGGCGCGAAACTTCCTTGCACCAGCCCTGGAGCCAGGAGAGCTATATTCTTGTCCCAGCTCTGTCAATGGCCTTGTCTGTGACCTTGGGCAAGTCCCTTCATGTCTCTGTTTAATACCTTGCCCACCACATTGCAGCTGGCCCCTGTCATAGTAGTAATACTAGTGTGTACGTTTCACAAGTGCGCAAAGATAGTCCCTAATGCTGCCATGGGCACAGGTGAGTGCAAATGGACCTGCAGCCCCGGTGCAGGCAGAACACTGCCTGGCTCCGCCTTTGCTGGTGCAAATCTGCATGAAGTGACTTCCTGGGAGCTAGCTCAGCTCACACCAGCTGAAGAGCTGGCTGCTTGATGTCAGTGTAATCTCTGCTCTCATGGCTACAGGGGGCAGTGAGCCCTTGGCTCCTTCCAGAGAGCACAGGCCCTGTGCCTTCCCCTGCCCTAGGGTGAAACCCCACAGTTCTCCCATTTGCTGAGCAGGACCCTGGGCTGCAGCCCGCAGTGTGCCACCCATGATTACTAGGCAGGCCCAAATGGTTTGGCTACCTACAAAGTCTGCTTGTCTAGGAGCTGTGACCCAAACCAGCCTTTTTGAACAGAGTATTTAATCTCAACAGCAGGAACAAAGCACAGCAAGGAAGAAGGGTTTTTTAAGATGGTCCTAGCTTTCCTCAGGCACCCCCCATCTCTGGGTGCTCGAGTTCAGCCTGCTCCCCAGCCGTTTCTGCCTTGCCCTGCCCTGTTCTTCAGGGGTTGTCTTCGTATCCACCCAAGTGCTTTGTTCCAGTGTTTCCCATCAAAGTCAAATGGAGTTACAAAATGAATGAATCTCTCCAATTGTTTTAGTAGAGGCAATATCTTGGGACTGCTGCAGAAGGCTATGTAGCAGGGAAACACACTAGACTGCGTTTTATCAGGAGCTGGAAATATCACTGAATAGATGATGATGAAGAAAAGTTGGATGGAACTGATTTATTGGTGGGCGGAGTGTCACACAGATTTCTGGGAAATGAGAGAACAGATCTTCTGTAACATCACACTTAGCGGCAGGACACGCTCTCTGTTGATCACAAACGCTTGCTGAGATTTTTATCTTAAGTGTTAGCCTACATATGAATCATATCTCCTCTGCTCTCTGTTCAGGGGCTAGTGGTGATTACAAAACAGTGGGCCAAATTGAAAGCCTGATGTAAACTTGTGCATCTCCGTGGGCTTCAGTATTTACAGTTCAGATAAGCTCTCCATACAACAGCTGTTTGCTCAGCCCTGGTTTGTCAAAATCAAAAGCATCCCTGACTCTGTTCACACTGTGGAATTATTATTTATGATTTTTACATATGCTGGATTGTGCTTCGCATGTCACAAAACAGCTTGGAAAGTACTTCCTCAGAATTTAACATTTTGTTTGTGTAAAGAAAGGCCCTGTTATGTGAAATCTCACTGGTGCAAAATATACTTTGCTTTTTCTTTAGACCTATCGGGTTGGGTTGAAAGAGTGACTCCAGTTTGCACCACAAAGTATCCCTCCTTTGGGTTATTTGGAATTTATTTCCACTGAGTAGGATACTCATTCATTTTCACTTTTTTTAAGAAATGAGAGAGAGACAGCAGGGATTTAAATAGCTTTTAGGTGGACATTGTCCATCGGGAAGATCTATGTTTGGAACTCGGTGAAAAGTTGTATAGTTCTTTTTACAGATGGCAGGTGTATGTTAATTAAAAAGAGAATTTTGAAGCAGAGCCTTCACAGAAAATGCCAGCAGTTCATCAAAGGTGCACAGGACTGGCACACCGCAGGCAAATAGCACTTTTCTCACTGCACCTGTCTGCTTCACTAGTGAACCAAACCTGGCAAGAGTCCTGCAAAACACATGTCAGTAACCCAAGGTTAGCATGACTGAAACTCATGGAATTCTGCAACAGTTGATCCTCAGCTGTACTTGTTTAAACAAACCTGACAAAAAGTACATGGTTTAGGCTGCCGAGGGGAGCCAGGATCCTGGGTAAACATGTATGGGCAGCACTCGTGACTAGCTCGCCTTTCAATCTCCTCAGAGCGGCCGTGCCCTAGGATCCAGTAATGAGGAGGGGTTTGTGTGCTGACGGATCTTTGGGGCTCCACTGCTTCTCTTGCAGGTGAGGATGTTCAGGAAACAGACAAATGAAGCATTTTCTGTCTGGGATGGTGAATATTATTTTAACGGCAATATCTAGAAATACTGAATTTCTGCCTATTCTAGGTATCTGTAAAAGACCTCTTGCCCTCATTCCTGCAGCCACAGTACAAGAGCACAGGGCTTGGGGGACTGGGATCAATAAGCCTGAAAAAGTCAAAAATGCTCTAGCCTTATACCCTGTGTGATGCAATCATTGCCTTGCAAGAGACTCCTGGCCACAGCTGTCTGAGTCAGGCCTCTCGGGCACCCTGTCTTTGCATAGTCTTAACCCACTTGATCCTACCACTAGTAAAGGCACTTAGGTTCCACTAGCTCCAGCAGCTGGCAGTTCAGCGAGGGGAAAACTCTGGTCTGGCCAAGAACCTCAAATGAGAGAGCATAATGTTTCCTCTCAGGTTTTGCCCATTGCCATATGTGGGGGTGCAGGCTGACATCCAGCAAACAGATGGACCCCTTTGGAATGTCAAAGGACCTGATCCAGCCAATGACAGTTTCCACTGACTTAAATGGGAGCTGAATCCGGTCGTATGAGAATGATCAGGAATAGAAACTTTCTCCACTCATCGGCTGGGTCCCTCTGAAAACATATCTGCAGAGGAACAATCTCACTGGCTAGTCTGAAACTGCCTGTATTGGCAATGGCCTCAAAAGCGCTGTCTTGCACCATGTTCCAAACGAGGGGAGCCCCCAGCTCAGGGCACATGGCCCTGCTGGACTACACTGCCTCTCAGTAGATAGGCGAATTGGAAAGCAAGAGTTCCCAAGATCTGCAAGCTCCAGCTGACTGCTAAAAGCTGCTGTCAGAGTCAGACTCAGCCAGCTTTTCCCCTCCCGCAGGGGCCTACTAAAGAAATTCTGATCCTGGTGTGTTATGACAAGGAGGCGGCTTGAGTCTACACTTAACTGCTTAAAGATGCTGCAGAGTGCAGCCCATCCAAGTGGAGAGAAGGAAGGAGGAGCTGGCTGCCCATGGACAATACCTCCTTCAAGAGTTAATGCAGTGCGGTGCTCTGAGTGGGCATGCCCCTGCCCTCTTGTCACGGCCAAGGGGAGCGCGCAAGCAAACGAATAACAAAGGCGAAAAGGGGCCTAGCAAGTGAGATTGAACCTGCCCCTCTCTCCTGGCTGAGAGTGTCTCTGGAATGTTTCTCTTCGCTGACCTTGATGGATGAGTTGCTGGCAGATAATACAGCCAGGATGACAAGCAATTCCCCTCCTGTGGAAAAGGTGACTTCCTCTTGCATACCCACTACCGCTTAAACACCCCCATTGTACCTTCTGTGGTGGTGCTGAGGAACTGATGCCAAAGGCGCATAATTGCAGGGTTCACAGAGTGTGTGGTTCAGCTCTGATTTAAACTCTCAGGGAAATTCAGGGCCAGATCCTCTGCTGGTGTAACTGGACCTCACTCCACTGAAACCAGTGGACTGACACCAATTTACACCAACTGTGGATCTGGGCTCCAGAGTTCAGATTGCCTCTTATCTTACCATGTGATGTGCTGGCGCCAGGGAAGCCATGCTAATTGGCAACAGTGAAAGCGGTGTCATCATTTTCCTCCTAAATCCCCTGGTTTATATCTTCGCAGTAAAAGCAGGGGCGTGGCATACAAGGTCTCAGTGCTGGAAATAGCGAGTTCAGGCTCCAAAGCACATTTAGGGATGAGGTTTTGGAAAGAGCTGTTACACGGCCATTGTGGAGCTGAATATATCCTTCTAAGCACGGCCAGCATGTATATCGCCTGGGTAGTGACAGTGCAGGCTGGAGAAACGATCAGGAGAGAGAAACAGAGAAGTCAAGATTAGCCAGTGATTCTTCCAAGGCCTCTCCATCATAGAAAGGAGTAGCGCCTGGAGGCCATGGCTAAGGTGAGCCCAAGGAAGGGCTGACGACTCCGGAGATGTGTAAGTGCCAATATGTAAAGATCTACAGAGATAATGGTGCAGCCTGGGATCCATTGTGTCACATGGTGAGATGAGAAGGTGCCAGTATAATGACCAGTGCTGATTCCTCCCCTTGTGGTTCCCATGAAGTATTGTATGAGGGGAGAGGAGGCAAATTTAAGCCCCAGCCACTATACTGCAATTAGCAACTGTATTGGACCGGTTTCTGGCTCAGCTGTGTGTGAGGCATGGGCCTGTGGGGGGCAGTGTGGAGCTGACTAGTGTGTCCATCATGTGCTGATACTCTAGTGCCCTGCATCCTGTTGGTCACTTACGCCTGGGTAGTGGGTGGAAATGTTGCCCCCAGTATAAGTGGGTGGAAGGTTCTGAGCTGATGGCACCTGATACACTAGGTGCAGGCTCCACGTGAGCAAGGGAGCTCACCTCCTTGGGCAGGCACTGGCTGTGACCTGGCCTCCTCACCGTCCCTCCTTGCCCTCCATGAGCAGGTGCAGTCCCTCCCGTCCCCGTCTGTACTGGAGCCCAGGCTAGCCTGGAGTGGGCGTGGCACTCAGGGGAGGGGGAGGGCTGCAGGGGTGGCATCCACACCGGGGCTAGTCAGAGCCTGGTCCTCTGCTGTCTGTTATGCTGGTGTCCAGAGTAAAACCCTGGACTTCAGTGGAAACTTCCCAGCTTTTCACTGGTGTGAGGGTGGAACCTGGCCCCAAATCGCCATGCCCAGCCATTTATTTGCATGCACAACCTGAAATGTAAAGGAATACACCCAGCATGTTGGTTTGAATGCTGTGACCGCCCATGGAGTGGCATGTTCCTATACACACACTTCTCTCACCGTCACGTCCGGGTACTGAACTCCAGAACATCGCTGCAAAGTTCCCAAGAGATGGCGTGAGACTCATGATTAGCAGACAAGGTCCAGATGTTTGGTGAGACTTTTCCATTTGTCTTCGGATATGTTAGTGGCATTGTGATTCCTTTAGGGCTAAGCTTACGGTGTGTCTGACCTTTACCTGGGTAGCTGTTCTTGTGATGCCTGAGTGGCAAAAAGCATTTGATTAGGTCTGCGCTGCAGAAAACTCCATGTACGTTATGCTGGGGGGTGGGAGAAGAAGATGTGACTAATAGATTGAGAGCAACCGCAAGAGGCTCAGCCGAGTTGAAAAAAGCAAACGAGCTTTTAGGTGCATTGCTGAGTGTGACTCAATGGGCTTGAGAAAGAACTGCTGTGCTCCCAGCTGAGTATCCTGCCTAAGCGCAGCCAGGCTCTGTGTGGATGAGAAGTAGCACAGCAGAAGAAAACAAGAGGCCTGGAGTTTTTCATCATTCTGATGAAAGCTGAGTCAGTTTGGATCTACAGCTCAGTGACTGAGGGAGGGGTCTCGTTCAGGCACGCACAGTGCAGTGTATGCATGTGCTTATCTACCACTGCCTGCATCATAGGAAAGACCAGGGGCGTATCAATAATTGCATCCCAGCAGGGGAGATCCCTGGGAGGAGGGGTGGGATTGGGGAGTGGGCTTTGTTGCTTTGCCTACCCCCTCTGGGCTATGGGAGAGGAAGCAAAGGGATATGCCACCCCTGACCATCAGGAATAGGCAGCTCTTCGGAATTGGCTGGGAGGAAGGTGACACATCAGCCATGCCTTACTGGGGGAGCAATTGGCATTGGCTACACTGGGGAGAGGGAGGCTAGAAGTGTCATCTCTTCCCAGCTCTGAGGGGATGAGTGGGGTAGAGGGGGTAGGTCAAATGGAACTGAGCCCAGTGGGTGTGGGGAAAGATGGGTGTGGAGGATGTACAGTAGTGGTTAGAGGGGCACTGGGGTCTGGTCAGAGCTGAGTGAACAATGTATGGGGCAACCTTGGCCCCGTTTCTGTCTGAATCACCCTGAGGCAGACCAGGACACTTGGGAACCTGCTTGTTTGATGATGCTTGAGGAGTGGATTATGCAAATATGCTCCAGCATGGGGCGTGGAGCCAGGCAGGCAGCCCCCAAGGGTGAGCTCAATTCTGGAAAGTGAGTGACAGCTTATGAAATGATCCATTTCCCTGTAACAAACCATGCTAATGGGGACACAGGCTGGGCGAGCTCCTGAGCCCACCCGCGGACTGAGATGGTGAGATCGCGTCTGGTGATCAAGAGGAAGGCGGCACTGGAAATAGTGCACCAGAACTGATACGTTGGAAACAAGGCCGAATTGATGGACAAGGGGATAACAAGGGTTGGGCTGTGCCGCCCATTAGTCTCACCTTGGGGTCCTTAAAATGGCACTTTGGAAGGGAGGCTCAAATGGAGGAAGGTGCCTGGGAGATTCCTGGGGGGAAAGGCCAATAGGCCTCTGCTTCAGTCCAGAGTCTATGTCCTTTGCTGGAGAGCCTCAAGGAGCATTGTATCACCATGACACCAGCCCTCAGCACACCAGTGGGGATGCCTGACCATCATCGCTGCACCTGCGATGACCCTGTCTGAGAAAAGTGAGATCCTGCTCTGTTTCCCTCACTCATGGGTTCCTTTCCTTCCTCCTGTACCCCTCCCCCAGCTTTCCAGCTGCACTGCATGTTGAGATGAGATGGCCCATCCAGCTCTGCTAGGGCAGATCAACACTCACAGAAATCTGCCTGCCCCCCTCCCACGCATTGCCTCTGTTCTTAGGCAATTTATTCCAGTGCTTAACCATCCTGACAGGAAGTTTGTGCTACTGTCCAACCTAAACCTCCTTTGCTGCAATTTAAGCCCATTGCTTCTTGTCCTATCAGTGGTTAATGAGAACAATTTTTTGTCCTCTTCCTTGTAACAACCTTTTATGTACTTGAAAACTATCATGTCCCCCCTCAGTCTTCTCTTCTGCAGACTAAACAAACCCAATTTTTTTCAATCATAGGTCATGTTTTCCAGACCTTTAATCATTTTTGTTGCTCTTCTCTGGACTTTCTCCAATTTGTCCACATCTTTCCTGAAATGTGGCGCCCAGAACTAGACACAATACTCCAGTTGAGGCCATATCAATGCAGAATAGAGCAGAAGAATTACTTCTCGTGTCTTGCTTACAACACTCCTGCTATGTGGATGAATCCAGAGAGGTTTCATCCACATAGCTGTTGTTGAAGGATTGAGCGCACTGGATGAGGTACACCACATGTTGGGTGGGCATGTGAAGGATCCATTGATGTTGTGGGAGATATTGATCATTGTGGCAGTGGAGATATGTCTGCAGGTTTTGCATCTGTTTTTCTGTCAGAGTCTGGTACCACTTGAAGTTGGTGTGTCTTGGTCTGGGGAGAGCTTGCTTCTGATGATGAGGTTGGGGGGTTGTTTGAAGGCCAGAAATGGGGGGTTGGGAAAGATTTATTTTGGAATGTGGCCCCCATAATGTATGGGTTGTAGTTGTCTGATACCCCATATGGGTTCCAGTGTGGGGTGGTTGGTGACCACTAACGGAGCGCGGTCAGAAGGGGGAGAATTATTTCTGTTTCGAAGTAGGTTCTCTTGGGGTATCTGGGTGGCTCATTCCATGATGTGATCTATTTCTCTGGTGGAGTGTCCTTGTTTGGTGAAGGTGAGTGTGTTAAGGTGTGTATTCTGGACTTTCTGCTCAGAGCCTCTTCTGTGGTATGAGTGGCTGGTGGTAGACAAGACTTTTTGATGAGTTTGGGGTGGCTCGTGGCTCTATGAAGGTAGGTGTGGGGATCCATGGGTTTCTTGCATCTTGTTGTCTGTAAGGTTCCACTGTTGAAGCTGATCGTGGTGTCCAGGAAGCTGATGCTGGTGTGGGAGTGTTCCAGAGAGTTTAATGGATGAGTGCTGGTTGTTGAAGTTGTGGTGGAAATGTATGAGGGAGTTTAAGCCATCTGTCCAGTGGATGAAAATATCATTGATGTATATCATTGGTTTTGTGGACCAGGACACACCAACTCAAAACACCACCACACCTTTCTAGAACAACAGATGCAAAACCTGCAGACATATTTCCACTGCAACAATGATTAACACCTCCCACAGCAGACCTTTCAAGATCCATGGATCATACACATGCCAATCACAATATGTGGTGTACCTCATCCAGGGTGCTCAATGCCCTTATAACTATGTGGTGAAACCAGACAATCACTATGATCTCTCACACGAATTCACAAAGGAAAATTATAAAAGGCAAAACCACCCTATCACCTGTGGATGAACACTTTTCACAAAGCAGTCATTCTATATCTGACCTATCAGTCCTAATCCTCAAAGGAAACCTGCACAACACTTTCAAAAGACAAGCATAACTCAGTGCACTATGTGTTAGATGGGTTATAAACTGGCTAACTGATAGATCTCAAGTAGTAATTCTGAATGGGGAATCATCGTCCAATGGGTGTTTCTAGTGGAGTCTTACAGGGATCTGTTCTTGGCTTGATGCAATTCAATATCTTTATCAATGATCTGAAAGAAAATATAACATCATTGCTAATAAAGTTTATGCACGATACGAGAACTGGTGGAGTGGTGGAATAATAAGGACATACCAATCTGGATTGCTTCGTAAACTGGGCTCATGTGTTTTAATATGGCCAAATGCAAGGTCATGCATCTAGGAACCGAGAATGTAGGTCACACTTATAGTCTAGGGGGCTGCATTTTGGAAAGTGGTGACTCTGAAAAGGACATGGGGGCAGAGGGGTACTGGTGGATAACCAGTTGAACATGACCAGCTACTGCATCGCACTGGGAGGTCATATTCAACAGAGCAAATGTGATCCTTGGATGTGTAAGCAGGGCAATCTCAAGTAGGAGTAGGGAGACGGTATCACTTCTGTATAAGACGGGGTGAGACCATTACCGGTAGTTCTCGTGTCCACACTTCAGGAAGGATGTTGATAGATTGGAAAGGATTCAGAGAAACGCTACATTGAGGTCTGGAAAACCTACCTCAATCAAAAGGTTAAGAGGTGATGGATCATGGGCTATAAGTACCAAGATGGAGAGCAGGTTCCTGAGAGCGGAAAGCTCTTTAATCTAACAGAAAAAGGGAGAACAAAGTCCATGGCTGGATGCTGAACTAGACAAATTCAGATTAGAAATAAGGTGTAACTTTTTTAGCCAAGTAATTAACCATTGGAACAACTTTCCAAGGGCTGGGGCAGAGTCTCTGTTACTTGTAGCATTTAAATCAAGACTGGATATCTTTTAAAGAGATCTACTCTCCCTCCCTCAGCCGGAAGGCAGTTCTGGGTTGGATTCACAAGTCAGTGGGTGAGGGTCTCTGGCCTGCATTCTATGGGAGTCAGACTAGCTGATCACAAGTATGGTTTGTGGTCTGTAGCAGACACCAACTAATACCCCATCGTGTGCTCTATCTGTTAGGACATTGATCCATATCCATTCAAGATCATTTTCTTCTTTGTTATCAGTGATTCAGAAACAGGTAATGCCATTTCTGCCATAGAGTGCCATTCCCCCTCCCCTTTTGCCCACTTAATCCTTCCTAAAGAAGTTATAACCATTGATTTTAACATTCCAATCACAGAAATCACCCCACTAGGTTTCAATAATAGCACTAGATCAAATGTATGTTTATAAATGAGCAGTTCTAAGTCCCCTAGTTTGTTACCCAGGCTCCAAGCACTGGTGAATAGGCAATTCAAGAATCTTTTCTCTTTGTGTCCTTTGTTTTCTTTAATTAATTTTGTTTTCAACATCTCGATTTTGTGCTTTCCACCCTCCCTTTTGTTATTAGTTTAATGTCCTCCTGACTACTCTAGTCAGCCTGTCCCCAGGGAGATTGGTTCCCCTTCTAGAGATAGAGGCCATTCAAACTGTCCAATCCCCTCCATACAAGGTGGACCAATTTCCACAAAACCCAAACCCTCCACTCTATACCACTTATCTAGCCAGAGATTTACTTCCAGAATCTTCTGCCTTCCTTTGCTCATGGGACAGGAAGGATCTCAGAGAAGATTGCTTAGACATTCTTCTTCAGCACACTTCCGAGTTTCCTGAAGTTATCTACTATCTGTGAGATATCCTGCAACACAGCGTCATTAGTGCCAATATGAACAACCAACAATGGATCCTTTCCTGTTGACCTCAAAAGCCTATCCAGTCTTAGCGTGATGTCTTGTGTCTTGGCCCTCAGAAGGCAGCACACTATCCTGTCACCTTGGTCATCCACATAGTCTCTCTGTCACAGCAGGTGGCTCATGTACACATGGGGAGGTTTGGGTGTTTGCTAGGAATCATGCCTGAAATCACAGGCAGGTACCCACAAAGCCAAGGACTTTGGATAATGCTCCTACACCTGGCTATCTCAGCCTTGCGATGCCTTGATTCTCTAGCAGCACTCTTCATCTGGGTTCTGTGAGTCTGGTTGAAATCTATTCATACGCATGCTGGCACCTTCTAGCAGGAACTTTGGATAGTCTCCTGGCCACAGATCCCAAGCATGTTCCTTATTGCAGTGTCTGATCACGCTAACAGGGTCTACTAGACAAATTAGAGGATTGGGCCAAAAGAAATCTGATGAGGTTCAACAAGGACAAGTGCAGAGTCCTGCACTTAGGATCAAGACTCCCATGCACTGCTACAGACTAAGGACCAAATGGCTAGGCAGCAGTTCTGCAGAAAAGGCCCTGGGGGTTACAGTGGACGAGAAGCTGGATATGAGTCAATAGTGTGCCCTTGTTGCCAAGAAGGCTAATGGCATTTGGGCTGTATAAGTAGGGGCATTGCCAACAGATTGAGGGAAGTGATCATTTCCCTCTATTCAGCATTGGTGAGGCCTCATCTGGAGTACTGTGTCCAGTTTTGGGCCCCACACTATAAGAAGAATGTGGAAAAATTGGAGAGAGTCCAGTGGAGGGCAACAAAAATGATTAGGGGGCTGGAGCACATGACTTATGAGGAGAGGCTGAGGGAACTGGGATTGTTTAATCTGCAGAAGAGAAGAATGAGGGGGGATTTGATAGCTGCTTTCAACTACCTGAAAGGGGGATCCAAAGAGGATGGATCTAGACTGTTCTCAGTGGTGGCAGATGACAGAACAAGGAGCAATGGTCTCAAGTTGCAGCGGGGGAGGTTTACGTTGTATATTAGGAAAAACTTTTTCACTAGGAGGGTGGTGAAGCACTGGAATGCGTTACCTAGGGAGGTGGTGGAATCTCCTTCCTTAGAGGTTTTTAAGGTCAGGCTTGACAAAGCCCTGGCTGGGATGATTTATTTGGGGATTGGTCCTGCTTTGAGCAGGGGGTGGGACTAGATGACCTCCTGACAGGGCCAGCTCCAGGCACCAGACGAGAAAGCACGTGCCTGGGGCGGTACATTGTAAGGGGCGGCATTCCGGCCAATCTTGGGGCTGCACATTCCGGCCGCCCTGCCGTGGTTCTTTTTTTTTTTTTGTGCTTTGCTTTTGGCCGGCTCCCCGCGCTCCGCCAGTCCCAGCCCAGCCCTGCAGAGGCATGGACCCCGGCCCGGGGGAGCAGGAACTAGCGATGCCGCCGGGCTCCCCGGGACGCGCCACTCCCTGCCGCCTGCACCGGCCTCCGCCTCCCGCGTCGCTCTGAGCCCGGCCCAGCCGAGCCACCTTTAAAGGAGCGGCTGAGCCAGCACCTCCTGCAGTCCCCGGGGGCTCCGCCTGCCTGGCCAGGAGAGGCACCCCAAGGCCAGAGGGGGGAGCCCCTCTCGCCCGGCTGCGAAGTGCTGCCCTTCACCCCCCTGCGAGCCACCTTGACCGCCCTCCACACGCTTCCTGCGGCTGCGGGGGTTTTTTTGTTTTTTTTTTGCTTGGGGCGGCAAAAAAGCTAGAGCCGGCCCTGCCTCCTGAGGTCCCTCCCAACCCTGACATTCGATGATTCTATGATTCCATTGCATCAGCTGACAGGAGCTAGCATAACAGGTCAGCTGCCTAATAAAACTGGATGCTGCCAATAAGATGCATGTTGCAGTAGCTGCAGCAGAAACTGGCCAAGAGAAACCAGCCTGACCCCGCTATTAATCCAGGCAGCACTCTGGAGGGGATGGCTCAAGTGAGACAGAGTGTATGGTGCAATTCCCTGTGCCCTTTCTTCCTGGAGAGAGGGAGCTGGGAGGAGTGCAAGGCGTGCTGTAGATGTGTGTCCTTGTCTGCACTGTGGTATAACTGTTTCTGTACCTAGGTTGAGCAACAGCCATGTACAAGCTTGGTTATGAGCAGTTACAAAATACAGTTGGCAGCCGCGTTGTGTGTGGGCACAGTGTTTGCACTGTGTTTACCTGCACCCTGGCTATGCCCTGGTCATGACCTTGTTGGAAAATGGCTGTGCCTGGAGGAGCCCTGTGAGATCTGCCCTCTTTCCTCACCCCTGGCCTTACCTCACGGGTCACATGGGAAGGAGGAAGGGTTGCTCCCTTATTTGTTATGCAGCAGTAGATGCCTGTTGCACGGAGTTCACCAGTATTAGGCAATCACCTGCCCCAAGAGGCCACCCAGAGAATCCACAGACAGGTTGAGATTTTCGAAGCAGCATGTTGTGTACATTTGAATGGGAAACACGTGTCTAATATGCCAAAACTGCTTTGAAAAATCTCACCCACTGTCCCATCAGTGGCAGGAGAGCACCTCGGTTTGGCAGCAAATTGTTGTCAGTCCCTTGAATAATCACTTAAGAAATAGTTCTCTGTCTATATAATAGTGTGACAAGTGGGTGAGGTAATACCTTGTATTGGACCAACTCGTCCTGGTGAGAGACGAGCTTTTGAACCACACAGAGCTGCTCTTCGGGTCTGGACTAGGTACCGAAGTTTGTCCAATAATAGATATGACTTCACCCACCTTGTCTCTCTAAAACCCTGGGACCTACACGACTACAACTACCCTGCGTCTATAATAGTGTGAAAAGAAAGCCAAGGAGTCAGCTGAAGGTCCATGAAAGGAGGGAGCAAGCCTAAAGCAGGGAGAACTGGAAGATCCTCAGGAGGTACTTGGAGAGTGAGATGTGAGATTTTAGGTTTGATTTTTGAGGTGCCTATACAGCCGCATTAACGCCAGTGGCAAAACGCCTATTGACTTCGCTGGGGCCAGGATGTCATCCTCTGTCCTCACTTGCCTGAAAAACCTCGGTGCAGAGAGAGGCAAGGCCGGGGAGGGAATACCTTTTACTGCACCAGCTTCTCTTGGTGAGAGAGACAAGCATAGGCGCTACACAGAGCTCTTCTTCTGGTCTGGGACAGGTCCATGGAGAGACAGAGCATGTGTGACTGCAGAGTAGGTGCCAGACTGCTATCGTACCTTGCCTGCCCACTCCCATGCCTTGGCCGGAGTCCGTGCCTCTAGCAAGCTGCCGCTGCTGCTGCCAGGAGTCGTGGAGTTTCCTGTTGCCGCCCATGGTCTTGGTGAGATATGGATGAAGAGTTATGATGACTCACAAGCTAGTTTTAACAGCTGCACTGACAGCTCTTTTGAGCAGCTGGCCGGATTAGGAAAGAGCTGGCAAGGCGAGGCCCAGATGTACCGAGATGAAATCCATTTTTCTTAAAAAGCCAGTCCATCCAGTACATGCCATGGCAGTGACGCCGCCCTGGTGTTCTGAGTGTAGAGAGGGCTGGGCAGAAAGTGGTTTGGCACAAAAGGGAGGCTTGTGATTGGCTGTCACTGATGTCATCGTTTTCTGTCTAAATTTTGTTTTCTATCACCCAGAAGTCGTGGCAGGTAACGCTTTTTGAACAATTATTGCGGTCCTTGGTTGGTTCAGGTCATGCAGGGGATGTCTACACTGCAGCTGGGCGCATGGCTTCCAGCCCAGGGAGGCAGACACATGCTAGCTCGGGTCAAGCTAGTGCGCTAAAACTAGCTCTGTGGGTTTTGTGGCACAGGCAGTGGCTTGGGCTAGTCACTTAAGTACAAGCCTGCCTGGCCCCCTGGTCTGTACTCGGGTGGCTACCCCCAGCCATGACGGCCACACTGCTATCTTTAGTGCGCTAGCTCACGCGGAGCTAGCGTGTCTGTTCACTTGGGCTGGGAAGCTCACTCACAACTTCAGTGCAGACTTACCCCCAGGTTTTTGGCATTGTGCCCTCCAGCACCACCCAAGTATAGGCAAGTCCCCCGAAAGGCAGCACGTAGTGGGTCTCTTGTTGTGTAACTGCAGTCTGGTGGCAGTGCCAAGCCAGGATGGTGCTGTCAGAACTACCATGATCAATTCAGTTTTTCAGGGTTGGAGATGTCATTGGTTTCAGATTGCATGGGGTGAACATTCCAGGAGTGCTACACTTCTGCTGGGTACAATCAACAGGAGAATGCGTCTGTGGAACCCACGGCGGGACCATGGGTGACTGTAAGTGCTGACTGAAATGTTCACCGTTGTCATGGGCAATCATGGTACTTAGGACTATGTGTGTGATCAGCCACTTACAGCCCAACTCGCATCACCCAAGGCTTCTATCAAATACTGACTGAGCAATATCATTCCTTCCTCCTCACTTCGGGATGCACACTGCATCATTCTGGACCTACAGTCCCTGCCAAATACACTGAGCCTTTGGAGGGTCAGCTGCCGGTCACCGTCTGGTATATCCTCGCCTGGCCAAATCAAATGCCATGGGGAAAATCAATGCGCGAGTCTGTGTATTGAGTTTCAGAGGGGTGAGAGAATTGACAATGTGATGCATAGGTGGGGGGGTGGGGGGGACCCTGTTGTGACCAATGTGATTTTGGAGCAGTGATACTCAGACTGTGGCTCGTGAGCCACAAGGGGCTCTTTAACGTGTCTCCTCCAGCTCTTTGCAGCACGTGATATTAAAACACGGTGATTTAATTCTTAACCAATCAGGAGGCTTTTACTGTGGTATTAACCAATTGTAGTTTATAAAATAATAATACTTGGTCAGTCATTTTGCTGTGAGAATAATAGATTATTCAGCTAACTATGTCCCCTGTCAATCTGCTTAAATATGAATCTCTGGTAGATGAACCAATGAATTCACACTCCTGTGGCTCTTTTGGGGAATGTTGAGCGCTAATTTGGCTCCTGAACCCATGAGGTCTGAGAATCGCCATTTTAGATGTTCGGTGCTGGGACTGCCCTGGCCTCAGAAAAAATATTTCTCTGGCAGTGTCTCACCTGTCTTGCCCTGTGCTTTTCCACCTTCCTGTCTGGAGGGCCTGGATCTTCCTGCGGCCAGTGCCCTTTCCCAGCAGCTATCAATGGGGCAGGTAGGAACACCGACTGTGATTTTCAAAAGCACCTAAGCAGATTAGGTGCCTAACTCCCATTGCCATCAATAGGAGTTAGGTGCCAAGGTTTTTGAAAAATCCCACTGACGGGAACATGGGAATTGCCAGACTGGATCGGACCCGAGCTCCATCTCGCCCAGGTTCTTGTCTGGCCGTGGCCATTGCTGGGTGCTGCAGAGCAAGGTGGAGGATGCCCACTGTAGCAGACACCTTGGATTGGTGGCCTGCATCCAGCCCCCCTGCTGTGGGGCCTGTCAGCGTTCAGGTGTTAGCCGTGCTCAATCAGAGCACACCCGGAGTGGGCCCTGCTGGCGGGGTAGGCGGCAGGATGACAGCACAGTACTAGCACAATGACCACTAGGGATTCAGGAGAACGTAGTGCAAGTGTGAAAGAGGTCTTGATCGTGAGCAGGAGATTGGGTGTGGGGGAGGGAGCAGGGGCTACCTGAGCTGTCGTCCTGGTTTCAGTGCCTATTTCCAGCGGGGAGGGTTCATGGCTGAAGAGCCTGAGCAGAGGGAGATGCCTGTCTTTGGCCTATCAGCCCAGTACACCAGGGTGTCCCTTCCTGCTCGTCTCCTTGTCATTCCACTCCTGGCTGGCTTAGGCAGCTCCCCTGCTCAGCTTTGGCCTCTGAGGGCCCCTGGCCTAGGCCCCTCACTGCCCATGCATTGTGCGGGGAGCCTGGGCGCTGAGTTCAGGGCTGAGGGTTTCACTTAGCAGCAGGGCACCTCAGGGACAATCATTGCAGGGCTGAGTGGAGCAACACCTAAATGCCTGTGAGGGCTTGGGTCGAAGTGCTGGCGTTTTATCGAGACAAAGAGCAGAGCTCCTGTAACACCAGCCTCTGAAGCAAAGGCCATCCAGGAGTTCTGCTATGCAGAGAAGCATGGTCTCAGGTCTGAGCTGAGGAGGGTGAGGTAGGCATTTCTGGAATGCTAATCATGGTTCTGACACTGACTCTCTGTGGGTACCTGGGCAAGTCACTTAACTTTTCTGCCTTGGTTTTCCCACCTAAATGTCTAAAGCAGGGATAATAATCATATGTACTTACCCACCTTACAGGGATATTGTGTGAAGTAATGTCAGAGCATGGCATCAAGATCCTGTGTGTGGATCAGAGAGGAGAACAGTTTCCTAAAATGTTTTTAAAAATCAAGGCTGATAAGGACATTGCTGAGATGCTAAATGATATCTCTGAGTCCGTCTTCGCCACAGATGATGTGGGGCAGACACCTACCCTGGACCTCTCTTTTTCCTGGTGATGAACATGAAGTATTTGCAGAGATTGAAAGATCAGAAGAAGAGGTGCTGGAACAAAGCAGTAGGTCACCAGACCCAGCAGGGTTACTGCCCAGCCTTCTGAAGGATCTTAGCTATTTAACAGAAATATGCAATCTCTTATTAAACACAATGGCTGTTGCAGAGGATTAGAGGGGAGCAAAGATTGTTCCTATATTTAAAACAGACTCAAGGGGTGAGCCATGGAGTTATAGCCCAATAAGCCTTTCATCTGTGCCTGTTACATTCATTGAAATGATCGTCAGAATAGAATAACCAAACCCTTGGACTGATCTGATAGGGTCCAACCAGCCTGGGTTCTGCGCAGGAAAATCGTGCCTCACCACCTCTGGGAATTCTTTGAACATGTCAGTGAAGTAGTGGAGAGAAGGAGAACCAGAGGGCATCATTTATTTAGAGTCCAAAAAGCCTGGCCAAGGTCCAGCACAAAAGGCTGCTACAAAAGCTGCAGAGCCAGGGGGTGAGAGGAAAAGCATTGCCATGGTAAAGAACTGACTGTGAGACGGAGAGCAAAGAGCAGGATTAAATGATCCATTTTCATCATGGCCAAAGATTAACGGTGGGGGCAAGAGAGAGGCCCCTCCCTCTGCTCAGGGTCCTCCGCCATGAACCCTCTCCTGGAGTTAGGCACTTAGGTAGCCCCTGCCCTGGCAACTGAAACACACACCCCCCCCCCCGCTCATACTCCAGATCTCTCCCAGGGGCGCTGGAGCAATGTGTATAGTGGGGGTACTGAGAGCCATTGAACCAAACTGTAAAATCTACATATGATGGAAACCACTTCAAGCCACGGGTGCGGCTACCTCACCAGCACCTCTAATTCCAGCCCCTGTGCCCCCTCATGCTTGCCGTACTTGTCCTTGGTCCCCCAGCTGTCTTGTGCCTGTGTTGTGCTGCTTCCCACATTGGTGGCCTGCATCCCGCCCTCCTGCTGTCAGGTGTGCGCAGCAAGCCTACAGGATCGGGCCCCGCTGCTGAGCTGGGCATTCACCCGCATGGTTGGAGAATCCAACTTCGCGGCCTCCCAGGCTTGGGCTGGAGCAAGGCTTCTGAGCTGCTTGTTAGCGGTGAGGCAGCATCAGCACAGCAAACGCCGACCAGCAGGGACTTAGGAACCTACTGAGTTAGGTGGCAGCCGAGTGGATGTTTTGAAAATGTCCCTGGTGCCTAAACAGTGGATTTAGGAGCCTGAGGAGGTGGATAGGTGCCAAAGTACCCCAGAGTCCTTGGGCCTTCCAGCCTTCTCTGAGCAGACTTGACTCCTGTGAACATTGTTTCAATGCCATTGACTAATTTAATTGCCTGATCTGTTTCTGTAAAAAGGGGTCTCCATTCCTGTGTGGTGACAAGGGGCTGGTCTACATTAGCAGCGCTACAGCCGCACAGCTGCACCAATGCATCTGGGCCACTATAGCGCGTCTCTTGAAGACTGGCTATGCGAATGGCAGAGAGCTCGCCTGTCAGCTTAATAAAACCACCTCCGTGCGTGGCAGGAGCAGCTCTCCTGCTGACATAGTGCTGGCCACACTGGCGCTTAGTCAGTGTAACTTACCTCACTCAGCGGGTGGCTGATTCACACCTCTGAGCCACATGGTAGTGTAGACCTGGCCAATGAGACTCAATCCCATCTGCAGCTTGTGTGGAAAGCGCCTGTCTGTGCAAGAACAGGCAGAAACACTGAGCTGCAATAGCCACTGCCAAGGTTTTGACTACAGCAATTTGTTGGGTTTTTTTCAAACTTTGATTGTGCAGCAATTACTGTCAAGCTCCAAACCACAGAGTTTTACTACAGGCTCCGTTCCCCTTTGTTGTACCTGAACTTCTCATCCCCACCACCTCTTTCTGCCAATCCCAGCGCCAAAATGAGTCACTCCCCCAGGATTAACTCTTCCTTCTCAGTCCTCCTGGTTGGTGTTGCCCGGACTAGTTTTGGAGAAAGAATTAACACTCCCCAAACAATGGAGATGTATTACAAGTGACAGGAACAAAACACCTCCTGCACTGAGCAGGGACCACCCCACCTCCTGCAGCTAGTAAAGAAAAGCCTCTGCCTGGCACTGGCTTGCCTGGCTGTTGCACAGCCCTGCTGGCAGCACGTGGCTGATTGCCTTTTGCTCAGCAATTCTAATATTAGTCCTACAGCAATGGAGACTTCATGTTACCTTCGGGATTTCTCCCGATACTTTCAACTAACTGGCCAAAGGTTCCCTGCTGCCAAGTCCGTGGCCTGGCACACACCCCTACATGCTGCATACAGGGCCTGGCGCCCCCGAAAGCTCAGCTCCTGCTTACACATCTAAATAAAGGATGGATGCCCAAAGTGCCCAGACTCAACATACAGCCAAAGTTCTGAGCTCTTTGACCAACTCTCTGTCTGTGTGTGTACATATGTGTATAGGGTATGCACATGTGTATGGTGTGTATTTGTGTTTGTGTATAGTGTTGCATGTGTATGCAAACATATCTGAATAGTGTGTGCCCATGTATAGTGTGGTGTGCCCGAATGTGTGTGTTGTGTATGTGCTATTAGTCGTGTGTTTGTAGTGTGTTGTATTAATTTAGATGGAACGTATGGGCCAAAGGTGTTCACACCACCCAGTCACTGTCCAACATTGAACAGCGTTCAACAAGGTCCGGGGCTTGGCATACAGAGACGTTAGCCTGCTTTAGTACCATGGGAAACCACACCATTACAGATCCTTTTATTGAAGATATAGAAAAGAAGGAAAAACAGCTAAAGCCTTTCACATGTACACATGAAAGCCTGGACTTAATACTTTAAAACAGCCCCCTTTCTTCCCTTCCCTGGGAACTGGAGAGAGTTTTTAGAAGGAAAACCCCCTTTGTTTGACAGTCTCCAAGTCAGTTTTAAGGTTTTTGATAACTATTCTTTTTGGGGAGAAGAGAAGTTAGGGGAGCTGGGCTGGAGCTGTCATTGGTGCTGGCATTATTAAATTCCGATCCTGTTTCCTAGAAAACAAAACAAGACAAAAGGGGAGAGAAAAGAACAGCAAAGACAGAAAAAGCAGCATCCGTCTCTGGTGCTGACTCTCACTTGCAGCCTCCCTGCTGGATAAACACAGGCATGGCACTGGGTCTGAGCAGGCACTCCGAGACCATACATGACAAACTTGTACCAGCACTGGGCTGTTTAGGGCATTACTTGTAGCTGCCTCCCTGGTCACAGGCCTACAGCGTTTCAAAATACGCAGTCTTGGCTGGCTAAGCCAGACCCTAATGAGACAGAAGAAAGAAGTTGGAAAGAAGAAATAAGGGAAGGGAGGAAAAGAACATGTTGGGGTGGGGGGAAAACAAAATCTCACACACATCCCAAGTGATGGTTGGCATTCAGCTGGAACTGCTGGTGGTGTCAATATCATCTGGGTCCCTCTCTCTGGCCCAATCTGGTCAGGACATCCCTCAGGATTTGGATGAAGAATGGTGGGGTAGCAGCCATGACGGTGAAGCTTGCTCCAGTAACCATTTTTTCTCCCTAAAGTCTCTCTCTGTAAAAGAAAGGGAGTGGTGGGTGGAACAGCCCGTCATTATTCTGGCCTCCTTTCCAACACACCAATTTTGCCTCACTGATTTCTGATCCCACGCTTCCTTGGTTTACCATCATGATCTTAAACACAATCTTTGAGTTATACCAGGAGGCTTTTTCCTTTGGCTAATTCAGTTTTTCTCTCTCCCTTTCATACCTTTTTTCAGCAACATTTGTTGTTGTAGGTTATTGTAATGTTTTATAAATTTTTACTCCATTTTTACAGTTCAAATCACAATTAGGGTACATTTGTAGGCCCACTTATTGCAACACATGTAAAGGGGTGTGTGAGTGTATGTGTGTGTGACAGTCTCTGCGACGAGGTTATATTGACCTAACCCCCAGTGTAGATAGCGCTATGTCGCTGGCTGGGAGAGCTTCTCGTGCCAATATAGTTACTGCCTCTTGGGGCGGTGGATTAACTATGCCGATGTGCGAGCTCTCTCCCAACAGCATCTTCATTAAAGCACTACAGCCTTTAAATGTACTCTTGCCCTGACAGAACAGTTCCTGTATCTGGCAGCCGTGATCCTCTCCTGCCTCTCCCCAGCGTCGTTTGGTGGCTGCTGAGGGAATGTGGTGTTTAGATGTTGCTTGTAATTATGAGAACTGGGAGCACTGGCTGTTGGGAGTCTGAAAGGACAGGAAACAGGAAGGAGGGGAGAGGCGTTGAGGAGGCTGAGTGAGAGTTACAGAGGGTGCAGCAGCAGCAGCTTGGTAAAGAGGTTTCCACTGTAAAAATAAAGTCCTGTTGAAGCTTGTTAGTACCTTGCCTGGTTGTTACAACAGGATGGCCTGAATTTCTGTGTGTGTTACAGTCAGTCTCCTCTCCCTCCATAGACATGTCGGGCCAGAAGGGACCTTGAGAGGTCACCAAGTCCAGCCCTGTACTGAGGCAGGATCAAGTCAACCTAGACCACACCTGACAGGTGTTTGTCCCACCTGTTCTGAAAAGACTCCAGTGCTGGGATTCCACCACCTCCCTCAGAAACCTGTTCCAGAGCTGAACTACCCTGAGAGTTAGAAACTTGGCAGAGTGGGAGGGCCAGGCCTGCCCACTTGTTAACATGGGCGTAGTGGCCTCAGGCAGGCGCGGCAGGGGAGCTGATAAGGTGAGCAGCTCCCCCACTGCAAAGCACAGACCCCCACCAAAGCACAGGGTCTGTGCTTTGGTGGGCCTTAGCCCCCTGCTCGCCCCAGAGCCCTTCCCTCTGTTCCTCCTTTTCCCCCTGAGGCCCCACCCCCTGGTCTGGCCATGGTAAGAGCTGCCTAGGGAGCCCAGGCTGCTGTGGGGAGCACCGGACCCTCCACCTGCCCTGGACAGCGTGTCCCAGGGAGCAGGGCTACAGGCCGGGGGTTGCTCTGGGGCACCCCAGCCCCCTGCCCAGGGCAGGTGCAGGCTCCGGGGCTCCCCACAGCAGCCTGGGCTCCCTGGGCAGCTCTTACCACGGCCTGGCTCCGGATTCTGGCCTGGTCAGGGGTCGGGGCTTTGGTGGGGAAGAGGAGAAGCAGGGGGTGGGGCCACAGTTCCAGTGCTGGTACTGCCCCAATTTCTACACAGATTCCGGCACTCCTGGGGGGCCCTCCAAATTGGCTGGGCCCGTGCATTAATCCACCACTGCTAGGGTTGCCAGGTGTCTAGTTTTCAACCGGAACGCCCGGTCAAAAAGGGACCCTGGTGGTTTCAGTCAGCACCGCTGTTAAAAGTCCAGTTGGTGGCACCACAGGGCTAAGGCAGGCTCCCTACTCAGCTCCCGGAAGCAGTGGCATGTCTCCCTCTGGCTCCTACACATAGGGGCAGCTCGGGGGCTCCCTGCGCTGTCCCCGCCCCAGGCGCCAGCTCCGCAGCTCTCATTGGCTGGGAACCTCAGCCAATGGGAAATGCAGGGGCGGCGCCTGCAGACAGGGCAGTGCGCAGAGCCGCCTGGCCCTGCCTCCGCGTAGGAGCTGGAGGGGAGACATGCTGCTGCTTCCTGGAGCTGCTTGAGGTAAGCGCCGCCTGGACCCTGAACCCCTGACCCCCTCCCATGCCCTAACCCCCTGCCCCAGCCCCAGCCCTGATCCCCCTCCTGCCCTTCGAACCACTCGATCCCAGCCCAGAGCACCCTCCTGCACCCCAAACCCCTCATCCCCAGCTCCACCCCAGAGCCAGCACCCACAGCCGGAGCCCTCACTCTCCCCTGTGCCTAACCCCCTGCCCCAGTTCTGATCCCCCTCCTGCCCTCTGAAACCCCTCAATCCCAGCCTGGAGCCCCCTCCTGCATCCCAAACCCATCATCCCCAGCCCTACCCGGAGCCCGCACCCAGGGCCGGCTCCAGGCACCAGCCGACCAAGCACAAGCTTGGGGCGGCACCTTATAAGGGGCGGCCAATGTTGGCGTGGCGGGGGGCGCTCACGGTGTTTTTGTTTTTGTTCGTGGGGCGGCGCTCGAGGGGTTTTTTTTTGTTTCGGTGGTGTGGCACGGCACTGGGGGGGGCGGGGCTCCGGGGGGATGGAGGTTTGGGCGGCCCGGCGTGGCGCTCTGGAGGGGCGGGGGTTTGGGCGGCCCAGCGCGGTGCTCAGGGGGGGTTTAGGCGGTGTGGCGCGGCACTCGGGGGGGGGGGGGGGGGGGGGGGGGCGGGCGGGGGGGCGGGGGGGGGGGGGGGCGCGGGGGGGGGCTCGGGGGGGGGCGGGGGGTTGGGCGGCCCAGCAAGGCGCTCGGGGGGTTTAGGCGGCCCAGTGCGGCGCTCGGGGGCTTGAGCGGCACGGCGCTCCGGGGGTTTTGGGTGACCCAGCGCTCGGGGCGGGGGCGGGGGTTTGGGCGGCCCGGCGCGGCGCTGGGGGGGGGGGGGGGTGGGCGGCGCGGCACTTGGGGGGGGGTGTTACGGCGGGGCGGCGCTCTTCTTTTTTGCCTGGGGCGGCAAAAAAGTTAGAGCCGGCCTTGCCCGCACCCCCCAGCTGGAGCCCTCACCCACTCCCACACCCCAACCCTCTGAGCCAGTCCGGTGAAAATGAACGAGTGCATGACGGTGGGGAGAGCGAGAGACAGAGGGGGGGGGTGGAGTGAGCGGGAGCGGGGCCTCGGATAAGGGTGGGGCAGAGGGTGGGGCCTTGGAGGAGGGGTGGGGCGGGGCAAGAGTGTTTGGTTTTGTGCGAGTAGAAAGTTGGCAGGCCTAGCCACTGCCTTGCTGCAGAGTAAGCCCATTTCTGCTTCCCATATGGCCTGGAAAAGTGCCATGGCTCGGGAATGCCGATTGGATGGCTGGCATAGAGGACAGGTGCTAATGCCAATCATCCTTGATCACAGGGCCGGTTCTGCAGGGCCCCTGGACCGGGATGGGGTGGGAAAGGAGGAAGAGGAGCACTGATCTGCTCTCTCCCTTCCCAGCCCTTTCCCTGGTGGGAGGTCGGCGTGGGACAGGCAGAGAACAAGGAGGCACATGGGCTGTGATTTTCACAGGGGCCTCAGGCCATCAGAGAGCCAACTCCCAGCAAGCATCCGTTGGTGCTGGGTGCCTCCTTCAGGGCCTCTGACACCCAACTGCCAGCGAATGCCAGTGGGCATTGGGCACTTCTCTCCCTCTGGGCTCCTTGTCCTCTTCAGAGCTTGGCACTGCTCTGGTGCTGCCTGCAGCTTAGCTCTCACCCCTGCACCTCATAACCCCCTGCGCTCTGCCTACTGTTAACCCCTTAGTGCTCCCACTTGTGCCTTTGGGTCCTGCCTGATGCTACTTGCTGGGCTGGGAGCCACCTTGTCTCCCTCCCTGAAGGAACAGCAGTCTGTGCTCTGAATGATGTCTCTCATGGACACCAATCTCTCCACCCTCCCTCTCCTCTTAGTGGCTAGGGCAGAATTTAGCCCTTTCTGTGCACAGACTTCCGTGGACACAGATCACACGGCACGAAGCCTCGAGTGTATCTGGACTGAAATCTTTAAGCAGTAATGTGCCATTGTATAACTCCATAGTGCTGCAGCTGGGGCCAGCTCCTCCTACGTACACATTACACATATAAACACCGTAACGAAGACACCCCACATTTGCCCAGTATCTGCTCAAGCAGCAGATGTACCCCATGCATGCCTTTATGGAAAAGTCCTAGAGCATTAAGGAAGAATTAAACCAGAAGAGAATCTATAGCAATTACTCTTTAAAATAATCTATAGAACTGAATCATGAATGTATCTCTGCTCCCAGATTGGAAGACAGAAATATGTCATATAGGAGAATAAAGAACAGTGAATGATGCATTTCTGGTACAGATTGCCATTCAAATAATTGTGTTAAACATGTGTATATTTGTATTTTTTACTTTTTGTTTCCTATATTTGCCTTTCTTAATTTTTAAAGATAACTAAGAAATTTCATGAAAAAACCCCCCATGTTACTGCGCCCAGTTGAATGCAAAGAAAACGAGAGATGCAGAGAGGGAAGGCTGAATTCTCAAAAAGCTACAACTTCAAAATTCTTCCCTTCCTTCCAGCAAATTTTGTTATTAAGAACATAAGAATGGGCATATTGGGTCAAACCAATGGTCCATCTAGCCCAGTATCCTGTCTTCCAACAGTGGCCAATGCCAGATGCTTCAGAGGGCAATAATGAACAGAACAGGGCAATATTGACGTGATCCATCCCCTGTCATCTAGTCTTAGCATCTGGTAGTCAGAGGCCAAGGGACACCTTGAGCATGGGGATTGAGTCCCTGACCATCTTGGCTAATAGCCACCGATGGACCTGTCCTCCATGAATTTTTCCAATTGTTTTTTGAAACCAGTTACACTTTTGGCCTTCACAACCTCCCCATCAAAGAATTCCACAGGTTGACTGGCTGTTGTGTGAAGTACTTCCTTATATTTGTTTTAAACCTACTGCCTATTAATTTCATTAGGTGACCCCTGGTTTTTGTGATATGTGAAGGGGATAAATAAAGCTTCCTTATTGACTTTCTCCACACCATTCATGATTTTATAGACCTTTATCATATCTCCCTGTGATGGGGTATCTACCCCACACAGGACTTTAAGGGGCTATGGTAGCTAGGTGGGCCAATTAACTCCACAGGCTGCACCTGGAGGAGGAGTCAGGGAGTAGGGGATTGATTGGGAACAGGCTCCGCTGGGCAGGAACAGGCAGGACTTCCATAAAGCCAGGGAACAGACAGCGGAAAGGGGCTTCAGGGAAATAGGCTGTAGTCACTCCTTGAGAGGAAGGAGTTGGGAGGTTGATGAGACCAGAAAGGGGGGAAGCCAGGAAAGTAGGAAAAAGTACAAAGGGAAAGCAGCAAGGCAGGTCAGTGCAGGCCCAGGCTTTTTGATCGGAGGGCCCCTGAGTTGGAACCTGGAGTAGAGGGTGGGCCCAGGCACTGGGGATGTGGCACAGACCAGGCAGAGGACAGCCGACTGACTGGTATGGTTTGTTCAGGAAATACTTTGTTACATCACCCCTGGAAGGGGAATACATATGGTGATCCAACCTGAGGACCAAGTCATGAAGAGTAGCTGCAGTTCCTGGAGCGAGAGGGGCCGCAGGGTGAGACAGGGTAGGAGATGACACCTCCAGAGGAGGTAGAGCTAAACCCTCAGACAGCCAGGAGGAGGCACCACCTGCAGTGAGCGGACCCAGTCACACTCCTCCTTGGTCATCTCTTTTCCAAACTGAACAGTTCCAGTCTTTTTAATCTCTCCTCATATAGAAGCTGTTCCATACCCCTAATCATTTTTGTTACCTTTTGTTTCCATTTCTAATATATCTTTTTTGAGATTGAGTAACTAGAACTGCACACAATATTCAGGGTGTGGATGTACCGTGGATTTATATAGGGGCATTATGATATTTACTGTCTTGTTATCTATCCCTTTCTTAATGATTCCCAACATTCTGTTCGCTTTTTTGACTGCCGCTGCACATTGAGTGGCTGTTTTCAGAGAACTATCCACAATGACTCCAAGATCTCTTTCTTGAATAGTAACAGCTAATTTGGACCCCATCATTTTATATGTATAGTTGGTATTATGTTTTCCAATGTGCATTACTTTGCATTTGTCAACATTGAATTTCATCTGCCATTTGGTTGCCCAGTCACCCAGTTTTGAGAGATCCTTTTGTAGCTCTTCACAGTCTGCTTTGAACTTAACTATCTTGAGTAGTTTTGTATTCCCTGCAAACTTTGCCACCTGTTTACCCCTTTTCCAGATCACTTATGACTATGTTGAACAGCACTGGTCCCAGTACAGACCCCTGGGGGACACCACTATTTACCTCTCTCCATTCTGAAAACTGTCCATTTATTCCTACCCTTTGTTTCCTGTCTTTTAACAAGTTACTGATCCATGAGAGAACGTTCCCTCTTATCCCACGACTGCTTACATTGCTTAAGAGCCTTTGGTGAGGAACTTTGTCAAAGGCTTTCTGAAAGTCTAAGACGACTATATCCACTTGAAAAGCAACAGAGAGTCCTGTGGCACCTTTAAGACTAACAAATGTATTGGAGCATAAGCTTTTGTGGGTGAATGCCCACTTCATCAGACGCATGTATCCACTTGATCACCCTTGTCCACATGTTTGTTGACCACCTCAAAGTATTTTAATAGATTGGTGAGGCATGATTTCCCTTCACAAAAGCCATATTGACTCTTCCCCCAACAAATCGTGTTCATCTATGTGTCTGATAATCAGGGCCGGCTCCAGGCACCAGCCTTCCAAGCAGGTGCTTGGGGTGGCAATCTGCAAGGGGCGGCAGTCCGTGTGTTTTTGCCCCCAAACAGCGCGCCGAATTGCCGCCGCGGACGGTGGGGGCAGTCCGTGCGCCGTTACGGCGGCACGCACGTTTCCACGGCGGCGGCAATTCGGTGGCAGCTTCTATGTTCAGCTGCCCGCGGGAAGACAGAAGCTGTCTTCAGCGGGAAGACAGAAGCTGCCGCCAAATTGCTGCCACCGCGGAAATGCGAGTGCCGCCCTAACGGCACATGAACTGCCCCCGCCGTCCAGGGCGGCAATTCGGCGCGCTGCTTGGGGCGGCAAAAACAGAGAGCTGGCCCTGCTGGTAATTCTGTTCTTTACTATAGTTTCAACAAATTTGCCTGGTACTGAATTTAGGCTTACTGGCCTGTAATTGCCAGGATCACCTCTGGAGCCTTTTTTAAAAATTAGCATCACGTTAACTATCCTCCAGTAACCTAGTACAGAAGCTGATTTAAGTGATATGTTACATACCACAGTTAGTAGTTCTGCAATTTCCTATTTGAGTTCCTTCAGAACTCTTGGGTGATACCATCTGGTCCTGTGATTTATTACTATTTAATTTATCAATTTGTTCCAAAACTTCCTCTACTGACACCACCATCTAGGATAGTTCCTCAGATTTGTCACCTAATAAGAATGGCTCAGGTGTGGAAATCTCCCTCACACCCACTACAGTGAAGACTGATGCAAAGAATTCATTTAGCTTCTTCACAATGGCTTTGTCTTCCTTGAGTGCTCCTTTAGCATCTTGATCGTCCAGTGACCCCACTGATTGTTTGACAGGCTTCCTGCTTCTGATGTACTTAAAAAAAATTGCTGTTAGTTTTTGTGTCTTTTGCTAGTTGTTCTTCAAATTCTTTTTTGGCCTTCCTAATTATACTTTTGCTTTTGACTTGCCAGAGTTCATTCTCCTTTATAATTTCCTCAATAGAATTTGACTTCCAATTTTTAAAGGATGTCTTCTTGCCTCTAACTGCCTCTTTTACTCCGTTGTTCAGCCATGGTGGCATTTTTTTTGGTCTTCTTACTATGTTTTTTAATTTTGGGTATACACTGAATTTGAACCTCTATTATGATGTTTTTAAAAAGTTTCTGTGTAGCTTGCAGGCATTTCACTCTTGTGACTGTTCCTTTTAACTTCTATTTAACTAGCCTCATTTTTGTATAGCTCTCCTTTTCGAAGTTAAATCCTACCATGGTGAGCTTCTTTGGTATTCCCCCCCCCCCCCCGCCCACACACACACAAAGAAGTTAAATTTAATTACATTATGGTCACTATTACCAAGCGGTTCATTTATATTCACCTCTTGGACGACATCCTGTGGTCCACCTAGGACTAAATCAAGAATTGCCTCCCCTTGTGGGTTCCAGGACTAGCTGCTCCAACAAGCAGTCATTAATGGTGTCTAGAAACTTTATCTCTGCATCCCGTCCCATGGTGACATGTTCCCAGTCAATATGGGGATAGTTGAAATCCCCATTATTAATGAGTTGTTGTTTTTAAAGCTTCTCTAATCTCCCTGAGTATTTCACCATCAACGTCCTGGTCAGGTGGTCGGTAATATATTCCTACTGCTATACTCTTTGGAATTTTTATCCATAGAGATTCTATGGTACGGTTTGATTCATTTAACTTTTTTACTGTATTTGATGCTATGCTTTCTTTCACATAGTGAAATACTATAAGGTGGGTGCAAAACTGGTTGGAAAATCATTCCCAGAGAGCAGTTATCAGTGGTTCACAGTCATGCTGGAAGGGCATAACGAGTGGGGTCCCGCAGGGATCAGTTCTGGGTCCAGTTCTGTTCAATATCTTCATCAGTGATTTAGATAATGGCATAGAGAGTGCACATATAAAGTTTGCGGACGATACCAAGCTGAGAGGGGTTGCAAGTGCTTTGGAGGATAGGGTTAAAATTCAAAATGATCTGGACAAACTGGAGAAATGGTCTGAAGTAAACAGGATGAAATTCAATAAGGACAAATGCAAAGTACTCCACTTAGGAAGGAACAATCAGTTGCACACATACAAAATGGGAAATGACTGCCTAGGAAGGAGTACTGCGGAAAGGGATCTGGGGGTCATAGTGGACCACAAGCTAAATATGAGTCAACAATGTAACACTGTTGCAAAAAAAATGAACATCATTCTGGGATGTATTACCAGGAGTATTGTAAGCAAGACACGAGAAGTAATTCTTCTGCTCTATTCTGTGCTGATTAGGCCTCAAGTGGAGTATTGTGTCCAGTTCTAGGCGCCACATTTCAGGAAAGGTGTGGACAAATTGGAGAAAGTCCAGAGAAGAGCAACAAAAATGATTAAAGGTCTAGAAAACATGACCTATGAGGGAAGATTGAAAAAAATGGGTTTGTTTAGTCTGGAGAAGAGAAGACTGAGAGGGGACATGATAACAGTTTTCAAGTACATGAAAGGTTGTTACAAGGAGGAGGGAGAAAAATTGTTCTTAACCTCTGAGGTTAGGACAAGAAGCAATGGGCTTAAATTGCAGCAAAGGAGGTTTAGGTTGGACATTAGGAAAAACTTCCTAACTGTCAGGGTGGTTAAGCACTGGAATAAATTGCCTAGGGAGGTTGTGGAATCTCCATCATTGGAGATTTTTAAGAGCAGGTTAAACAAACCCCTGTCAGGGATGATCTAGATAACACTTAGTCCTGCCATGAGTGCAGGGGACTGGACTAGATGACCTCTCGAGGTCCCTTCCAGTCCTATGATTCTATATAGTGTCATGCCCCCACTAGCACAACCTCCTCTGTCATTCCCATATATTTTGTACCCTGGTATTACAGGGTCCCATTTTTGTGGATGACAATTGCACTACTAGTAACAATTATGAGTTCTTAAATAAATTATTGCTGGAAGAAATAATTGTGAATATTGGTCTGTCATCTGGCAAATCTGTGATTTGCATTGAAAGAAACATAACCTGAATAAGCAAAACTACTGAAGCCAGGTGAGAGGAATGAGATCTGAGCAGCTGGTATTTTTAGAAATCATTTTGCCTGTGTTCTTGGGTCATTTCCCTATTTCTTTGCTATGACGGGATGTGAGATGACCGGACTGGAACTCATATGTGAACCATATGGTGAAGCTCACTTCAACAGATCTCTATTATGGCAATAACCCTGCTTAACAATGCATTTTCTTGCTCTACACCAAAAAATATGGCGCAGTCTTTGACAGACAAATATCAAAAATGAAAAGATGTTTAAATCCTAATAAAATGAAGGAGTGACAGTAGAACTAAAATTGGGATGTTCAAAATTAAGGCAGTCAGTCTCTTAAAACTCACCTTGCTATTTAAAAATGCACCCAACACACAGAAGAACTCTTTCTAAAACATATACTAATTGGATTATACACATATAGAGCATGTGCATATTAAAAAGGGGAAGATTCTCTGCTGGTATAAATTGTTACAGATCCATTGGCTTCAATAGAAGTCCTCAAAAACAACAAGGAGCCCAGTGGCGCCTTAAACACTAACAGATTTATTTGGGCATAAGCTTTCGTGGGTAAAAAACCCACTTCTTCAGATGCATGGAGTGAAAATTACAGATGCAGGCATAAATATACTGGCAGATGAAGAGAAGGGAGTTACCTTACAAGTGGAGAACCAATATTGAAGGCCAATTTAGCAGGATGGATGTGGTCCACTCCCAATAATTGAGGAGGAGGTGTCAATACCAAGAGAGGCATGCCAGATGAAGATCTGGCCAAGAAGCTGTACAGTTGGTCAAAAGAAGAAGAGTTACTGAGCATGTGCAATAACCACTTTTTCTTGTTTAGGACCAAATGGTTTGGTCCTTACTTAAGCAAACTGACTTCCATGGGAGCTCTGCTCCAGTAAGGATGGTGGGATTTGTCCATCATATCCCAGTATTTATAGAGCTGGCCAGAAAATGTTGACAAAAACACAATTTTCATACAAAAATTGAAATGAACTGTTTGTGAAAGTTTTCACAGTTTTTGTTCCCCATTTTCCAACAAGCGCTAACCATTTCTGTTTTAAATTTTGTTTTCAAAATACCTAAAAGGGCTATTTAGCATATTCTGTCTTTGTAATTCCAGCTATTTTTAGTTCTATGGGCTTAAAATCCCTAACCAATATCTTTCAGCCTGCCTCACTGGTAATGCTTTTCTATCGTGTGCAGCATGACATTTGCAGTGTGCTCTGCTTCATGCTGCCCCCACCATCACACACCATCCCTACTCCAAGCAGTTTCCTTTAACCCAAAAAGGGAGAAGAGCCACAGGTTACATAAAGTGCATTTAGAACATCACTGCCAATCTAGAGGATGCTCAGATACCTCAGTGATGGGCACTAGTGTAAATCCCTAACAGACTACTGGAGTAGCACTATCATGCTACTGAAAAGTGCTTGGAGATTGAAAACCTTTAGTCGTTCCCTAGCATTTGTTAAAGTGGGATTAAGATTGTGGTGTCTCTATTCTGCAAATTAAGGCAGGACAAGGCAGGTTTACAGTGAACTGATGTGGAAAAGAAAGAGTGACGGAGAGGGTATGATATGAAAGTGTTGCAATCTCTTGGCTGAAGTAGGGATATGGCCTGGTCTTTGGTCTGCCTATGGAGCATGGAAAGAAAGCAAGATGCTGTGTCTGGTGAAGTGGAGGGTGAAGTGCAGGAGGCTCTTTGGCTCTGTAGCTGGCTAATATAGACAGTGTGGGTGGTTTGCATATGAGTAGCCAGAGTGTGAGATAGCTAAGTGGGGACACATTGTTCATAGCAGAAGTGTAGAAGAGTTATGCTGTGTGCGTGATGTGTCCCAGGACTATGTTGGGAGGTGACAGGTGGCCATGGATGTGGGCTCCCCTCCTGTTAGCAATGGGTCAGTCTGCTCCCTCCTCCCTTCTCCCTCCCTGCAACATCAGGCCTGGTGGGACTGTGGCGCAGGGGGCAGCAGATGTGGGGCTGGTGCCATGCAAGACTGACATGGAGCTACATGGGCGAGGTTGCTGCAGGGCTGCAGGAAAGGGCAAATATGGGACTCTGGGGCACAGTGTTAATTGAGGTGGGGCTAACAAAGCCTAGAACTTGGTTTAATACATTTCAGTGTCCAGAAAGCAGTCTCAATCTCAAATCAGATTCGTTCCGATGAGGGACTGGATACCTCAGGGTGTTGCTAATGAGAGAGCTCCTGAGGCTGGAGCCAAAGTCTCCTTCCTGGGTGCAAATCTGCCAGAGCCGGCTGCTGTGGAATTGTCTCACACAAGCAGGGGTGGCAGGGTTTTTTCTTTTTTTTCAAAAATCAGAAGACAAAGAACACAATTTAATTGTTTTAAAATAAAATCTCATAATTGTTGGGCCAATCTCATGATTTTGTGAGGGGCCTAACTCAAACTTTTGAGGTTGGCCATACTGATTATCTAACTTCTGTTCACCTCTCATTCCAATCGGTTTCGGCCTTCATTGTGTCACTGAGAAATCTATCCAACTTTGGCTTCCACCGTGTTTTCTTCCATCTGGCCTCCAGTCAACACTTGCTGTTAGGATCCTACTTCTCTGCATGTATATGATGGGGCCCACCCTGAGAAGGATGTAGAGCTTGTCTTCTCATTCCCAGGTCTCTCATCTCTGCTATCTAAAGGCCTTAGGTAAATCTCCTGAGATATTTATTATCAAATCCATCAACTAACTGCATCATAGCCTCTGTCAGCTCAATATATTTAGATGAATTGATGTTTGTAAAGTGCTTTGAAAATATAAAGTGTTATGTAAGTGTTCAAGTGGGGGCTCTTCTCTGAAAAGTTGCTCTGAAAATGGGCTGGGGGTGTTCCTTGTTTGTGAGGTGGAGGAAGCCCTATAAAGACTTCTCTACTCTCTTGTTGATAGGAAATTTAGCCTCTATCATTGCCTGGGTCATTGCCTTTTCTTTCTGCTCCATGAAACTACCCGAGATTTTATTTCTCTGTACCCTTGGCAATGTCTGTTTGGGTCCATACTCACACCTGTCATTAGCACCTCTTGAAATGCTGCTCATAAGTGCTCCAGAGGTTCCTTCCAAGCCTTCCTGAAAACCAGCATGGTTTGCAGCACAGATCCCTACATGCTCAGTCAGCAGACAGTCCATCAGTCTCTGGAAAGTAGCTGATGGATCTTATAACCCAAAGGGCATTGTTCTGAACTGACAACCCCCCAGAAGCATAAGGAGATCGGTTATGAATGCTGTCTTACTGTGTGAAGTTAGGTCAAGGGTATATATCAATAGCCTTTGTTAAGGTCTATTATTGCAATGTTCCTTGTCCCACTAAGCAGGACTGAAATGGTGTATAGGCTGGTACAGGCTCTCTGTGAAGTAGTGAATTTCTGCTACTGTGCTCAAGCCAGCACTCCTTACCCAGGAAGAACTTCCAAGTAAAGCTGGACTGGGTCACTGATTTGTTAATATTATTATGGAATTAAACTTTACTAACCTGTAAACAGACAGACCAAACTGGTGATTTGATAGGCAAAATATAAAGACCCTCTTCTCATGCTGGCAGCCTGGGAGCTATTCAAAGATGCCGGCCTGGAGATTTTCATGAGGAGCTGACATATAGTGCCGTGGGTGGAACAGCAGTGATGCAAAACTCACCAGGCCTGCAATCAAGCATAGCAAGCAATTTTCAGTTTCCAAAAAGAGCATTAAAATGCTTTGCCTATTCCCTGCCAGAGTCAGGCTCTCCTTTTTAATGGGTATGATGGATTTGCATAGCTGCTGTTCGCAAAATAGCAACACTTGGCAAGACCCTGCCCTTGTCACTGTTCAGTGGTAAAAACAATATTAACAGAAGACAAAGCCATCTCTGGTGTTGAACCTACACTCAGTGGGTTCCTCTCAATAAAGGGACATCATTCTAGGACTGAGAGATGTGTTGAGTCCTTAGCTCCTATTTATGCTGCCCATTTGTGTTGTTTTGTTATTCAACGTCTTTCATAGTCACAGATAAAGCAATCACTGGTTGTGAGTTTCCATAGTTATTTAATAAATGTAATCTGCTGCTTAAACATGGTGATTTGAGTTACCAGGAGAATGGCTGAATGGTGTGTTGTCTAGGACTAATGAAGGGTTAGTGTGCACCATTACTATACTAATAGTGATGCCAAACTTCTCTCAGTGTATTGCCTCACAGTAAAGGCCATTTCGCCCACACAGAGACCAAGCAATCAGGTTCTGGGCAGAGAGGAAGGGGAGAGGAGGTTGTTGAGGTGAAATCTACCTGACCTACCCAGAGCCAGGCTCTGGGCCTTCCACACAGCCAGACATCCCTGAATGCACACACACACACACACACCCTGCAGACGCCGCATCATTTGTACGAGGCGCTAAAGCCACCAGATGCAGATAAATGGGCATCCTATGGACCGTCTTCCAGCCTGTCCCCATCACAGCCCTCTGTGCTGGCCTACAGGTGGCCATCTTATACAGCGAACAAGGCTTTCCATGCTCATGGCTGCTCCCGCTGTGGCTCTCTCCTCCCACAGCCCTGAGGCAGGGCTTAGGTTGTGCACTAGGATGGTTTTTCTTCCTCACTGGGCCTGCTTGAGAGAGTGAGAGGAGCAGGATTTGCCCTCTGTGGGTCCATATTTGTAGCCACTATTGGCAGACAGCAAAGGGATAGGAGAGTCTGCGACATTTTAGATTCTAAGCAAAAAAATTTAAAACCCTCAATAGCAAATATAGAGCCTGGCTCCCCACCAGGTTACTGCAGATTCACACCACATAACTCCATGGATCTCAATGACCTCGCTTGTAAAACTGGAGTAGAGTAAGGGCAATCGGGCCCAAAGAGGTTGAACCTTTCCATGTGTGGAAATTATGTCTAGGACTCGGAGTTCCAAAAATGTGGTGTTCTGGCTAGATTGATTCATTTATATGTAGTAGAACCAATGAGTGACCCTCTGCAGAGGCTGGGGGATGACAGCTACAAGTGCAGAAATATACGGCTAAATTCTGCGGGTTCTGATCCTGAAAGTCAATTCCAGTTTTGCTCAGTTGAGGACTGCAGAGCTTGGCACACACATCATTTAAACTGAGAAATTTGGATGGAAAAATGTTGACCCAGATTAATTTTTCAAAACTTTATTTGTCAAAGAAGCAGAATTAAATACTCTAGTGTGTTTATTGTGGCCAACACTGATCCAAATTTAGCACACTTTCTGTCACATTAAAAAAATGACCTCCAAGTCTTTAATCAACAAAAGATAGTTCATCCTGTTTGTTAAGTCAATAGACCTAGTGCAGATGAGGCATAGCTAAAAGCATCTGTCTTTTTGTTCTCTTTTAAAAAAAATGATCTCTTCCCCCAACACAGTTACCTTGGAGGAGAGACAAGTTGTTTTTTTAAATAAGGGCCCAATCCTTGGGTTGCACCCAACTGCATCCCCTTTATTGTTTGATAGATTTTAAGGCCTAAGACCCTCAACCGCTGATTCCTGCCTCAGGCTCAGAACTTATGGCTGACCTAGAGCAGATCCTTTAGAAAAATGTTCCATCTTGATCTAAACGTCCCCCCTTTTTATCTCCCATATCTGGCTATATCCAACTGCAACAGCCCCCCAAGTAACGATGGAGAGGTGGAGGGGTGGGTGGGTGGTGTATGCATATGTGTGTTTACTACTGAGTCATGTGGTGGTATTTTTGCTCCCTGATTGGACAAGGGAATAACAATAGTGAACTGAGCACGTATTCCTGAACATCCATGAACACCCTTAGACTTAGCCAGCCAAGAAGAGGCATGTGGTAGACAAGCAAAAGACACTCCTGGGCCTGTATATGAATGAAACATTGAGCACATTTCCCAGAAGTTCCCGGACAATGGGAGCTGTGGAGATGGTGCTCCGGGCAGGGGCAGCACACGGAGACACCCCCCTCCGGGGCCATAGGGCCGTTCCAGCGGCTTCTGGGAGTGGCCTGGAGTGAGGCCGCCTTAGACCCGCTGCGCTGCCAGTGGTGATGGCGGTGGCCAGGGGCCCCCAGGCCCTTTTAAATCGCCCAGGGGCAGCAGGTGGGGCTGGCGGAGAGACCTAGCCCCAAACATTGGTGGAGGCCCCGGGCCCTGAATATTCTTGGAGCACAGGCACCCCAGGCCCATATAACTCGCTGCCCCCGCCAACAGGGACTGAAAAATGTGTTTGCAATACTGGAAAGAAAACCAATCCCCCACCAACAAACAGACGTCACAGCGCAGGGCAGTATTTATTCTAGTCCCTACTTTATAATGATCAGAAAATCAATCTGCAGTCCAACACACTCTGCCACTGTGAGGAAGAAACCTGCCCCACAGTGCGTTTGTGTGCGAAGATACAGAGCCCCCCAGTTTGCATCCCAAAAGCCACGTTGCTTCAATTTCGTTGTGAATATATTCCTCCTCTGGTATTGTACAGATTGTATCCCCGGGGGTTATGTTATGTCAGCTTCTTGTTACAAAGGAACAGACACAAACGCTGCGCTGGGAAATCTAATGAGCGCTCTGTACAGTTAGCAGAGGTAGGTTTGGGGTCGGGTTTTGCACGTGTTCATAGGTAAGAATTGGACTGTACTGTCTGTGTATTTTGAAAGCATAAAATAAAGAGGAGTGTTCGGTCCCGGTTGTTCTCTGGTTTATTACCTGGGGGTTTTAAATACATTGAACGGGATGGCGCGCGTGCTTTAATTTTCTTATTTAATTTAATTTACTACAGAGAAGTCTCTAAAAGCCCCGGGTTGGCAAATCTCTAAGGGTATGTCTACACTACAAAATTAGGTCGGATTTATAGAAGCCGGTTTTATAGAAACCGGTTGTATGCAGCCGATTGTGTGTGTCCCCACCTAAAATGCTCTAAGTGCATGAAGTCGGCGGACCGCGTCCACAGTACCGAGGCTAGCGTCGACTTCCGGCGCATTGCACTATGGTACCTATCCCACAGTTCCCGGAGTCTCCGGCGCCCATTGGAATTATGGGTTGAGATCGCAATGCCCGGATGATGCAAAGCAGTGCCGCGAGGGGTTCTGGGTACATTGCGTCAGGCCCCTCCCCCGCCGTCACAGCAACGGCAGACAATAGATTCGCGCCTTTTTACCTGGGTTACCTGTGCAGACAACATACCACGCCAAGCATTGAGCCCGCTCAGCTCAGCTCACCGTCACCATATGTCTTCCGGGTGCCGGCAAACGTGGGACTGCATTGCTACACAGCAGCAGCAGCAGCTAACTGCCTTTTGGCGGTAGACGGTGCAGCATGACTGGTAGCCTTCATTGGCGATCTGGGTGCTGGCAGCTGTGGGGCTGGCAGCCGTAGGGCTGCATTGCACCAGCCCCTTGCCTTTTGGTAGAAGATGGTTTATTACGACTGGTAACCGTCGTCGTCGTACTGCAGTGGCTGTCGATCATGGGCACCCGGGCAGACAATGATGGTTATCAGTCGTAGTATGCTATTTTCTGCCAAGTGCCCAGTATTGTCTGTTAAGCACCCAGAAGAGGCCGATGGCGATCTGGGTGCTGGCAGACATGGGGCTGGCAGACGTGGGGATAGATTGCTACACAGCAGCAACCCCTTGCCTTTTGGGCAGTAGATAGCATATTACGATTGGTATCCATCATTGTCATATTGCAGTGGGAATCAGATGGTGCAATAGACCTGAAGGCTTACTGCCAAGCGCCCAGTATTTGCTGCCAAGCACCCAGAAAATGCCAAGGGCTATCAGTCATGCTGCACCGTCGTCTTAAGATGTAAAAAATAGATTTATTCTGCATTCATTTGCTTCCCCCCTCTCTCCTGCTAAACTCAGGCTTTTGAGTTCAATCTTTGGGGGGGGGGGCATTCTGTGTGACAGTTGTTTGTCTTTCTCCCTGATGCAAAGCCACCTTTCTTGATTTTAATTCCCTGTACCTGTACGCCATGTCATCACTCGCCCCTCCCTCCCTCCCTCTCTCCCTCCCTCCCTTCTTCCCCTGGTCTGTCAGATACTACTTTTGCGCCTTTTTTCAGACCAGACGCCATAGCCAGCACTGGGATCATGGAGCCCGCTCAGATCACCGCGGCAATTATGAGCACTATGAACACCACGCGCATTGTCCTGGAGCATATGCAGAGCCTCCTGGACATGCCAAAGCCAAACCAGGACCAGCTGAGGAGGAGGCGATTGCAGCGCGGCGACGATAGTGATGAGGAAATTGACATGGACCTCTCACAAGGCACAGGCCCCAGCAATGTGGAAATCATGGTGTTACTGGGGCAGGTTCATGCCGTGGACCGCCGATTCTGGGCCCGGGAAACAAGCACAGACTGGTGGGACCGCATCGTGTTGCAGGTCTGGGACGATGCCCAGTGGCTGCGAAACTTTCGCATGCGTAAGGGCACTTTCATGGAACTTTGTGACTTGCTTTCCCCTGCCCTGAAGCGCCAGAATACCAGGATGAGAGCAGCCCTCACAGTTGAGAAGCGAGTGGCGATAGCCCTGTGGAAGCTTGCAACGCCAGACAGCTACCGGTCAGTCGGGAATCAATTTGGAGTGGGCAAATCTACTGTGGGGGCTGCTGTGATCCAAGTTGCCAGGGCAATGAGAGACCTGGTGATATCAAGGGTAGTGACTCTGGGAAACGTGCAGACCATAATGGATGGCTTTGCTGCAATGGGATTCCCAAACTGTGGTGGGGCGATAGACGGAACCCATATCCCTATCTTGGCACCGGCGCACCAAGCCACCGACTACATAAACCGCAAGGGGTACTTTTCAATGCTGCTGCAAGCCCTGGTGGATCACAAGGGACGTTTCACCGACATCAACGTGGGCTGGCCAGGAAGGGTACATGATGCTCGCGTCTTCAGGCAGTCTCTTCTGTTTCGAAAGCTGGAGGAAGGGACTTTCTTCCCGGACCAGAAAATAACCATTGGGGATGTTGAAATGCCTATCGTTATCCTTGGGGACCCAGCCTACCCCTTAATGCCATGGCTCATGAAGCCGTACACAGGCAGCCTGGACAGTAGTCAGGACCTGTTCAACTACAGGCTGAGCAAGTGCCGAATGGTGGTGGAATGTGCATTTGGCCGTTTAAAAGCGCGCTGGCGCAGCTTACTGACTCGCTCAGACCTTAGCGAAAAGAATATCCCCATTGTTATTGCTGCTTGCTGTGCGCTCCACAATATATGTGAAAGTAAGGGGGAGACATTTATGGCGGGGTGGGAGGTTGAGGCAAATCGCCTGGCCGCTGATTACGCGCAGCCAGACACCAGGGCGGTTAGAGGAGCACAGCAGGGCGTGGTGCGCATCAGAGAAGCGTTGAAAACCAGTTTTGTGACTGGCCAGGCTACGGAGTGAAACTTCTGTTTGTTGCTCCTTGATGAACCCTCTGCCCCTCCCCCACCACCCTGTTAACTCTACTTCCCTGCAAACCAACCACCCCACCCTCCCCTACTACCCTCCCCCCTTCGAGCACCACTTGCAGAGGCAATAAAGTCATTGTTACTTCACATTCATGCATTCTTTATTAATTCAGCACACAACTAGGGGGATAATTGGAAAGGTAGCCCGGGATGGGTGGGGGAGGAGGGAAGGAAAAGGACACACTCCAATTTAAAACTTTAAAACTTATTGCTATGGAAATCATCTAGGGTGGAGTGAGTGGGTGGCCGAAGGCCCCCCCACCGTGTTCTTGGGCGTCTGGGTGAGGAGGCAATGGGACTTGGGGAGGATGGCTGCTGGTTACAGAGGGGCTGTAGCGGCGGTCTCTGCTCCTGCTGCCTTTCCTGCAGCTCAACCATACGCAGGAGCATATCACTTTGATGCTCCAGCAGCCGGAGCATCGACTCTTGCTTTCTGATTACAAGTTGACGCCACCTCTCCTCTTCAGCCCGCGTTTCAGCACGCAACTTCTCCTCTTCAGCCCGCGATTCAGCATGCCACCTCTCCTCTCGCTCATATTGGGCTTTTTTAAAATCAGTCATTGACTGCCTCCACGCATTCAGCTGTGCTCTGTCAGCGTGGGAGGCAGTCTGAAGTTCAGTAAACATTTCGTCACGCGTCCTTCGCTTCCTTCTTCGAATATTCACTAGCCTCTGTGAAGGAGTAAGATTTGCAGCTGGTGGAGAAGGGAGAGGTGGTTAAAAAAGATACATTTTAGAGAACAATGGGTAGACTCTTTCACGTTAGATTTTGCTGTTCACAACATCACACAGCACATGTGCTTTCGTTACAAGGTCGCATTTTTCCTCTTATATTGAGAGTCTCCTGGTTTGGTGTGAGAGATCACTCACGCAGTGCCAGGACACAGATTTCAGCTTGCAGGCAGCCATGGTAAGACATATAGTCTTTGGGCTTTTTTAACCTTCTTAACATGTGGGGATGGTTTCAAACAGTTCTGCCCTCATTTCCCATACCAAGCACCCGTGCCATTTAAAATGGGTTTGCAATGTAAAAGGAGGGGCTGCGATTTCAGGTTTAACATGCAGCACAAACCCAACTAACTCCCCTCCCCCACACACCCAATTCTCTGGGATGGTCACTTCAACCCTCCCCCCCACCGCGTGGTTAACAGCGGGGAATATTTCTGTTCAGCAGAGCAGGAAGGGGCACCTCTGAATGTCCCCTTAATAAAATTGCCCCATTTTAACCAGGTGACCGTGAATGATATCACTCTCCTGAGGATAACAAAGAGCGATAAGGAATGGATGTTGTCTGCATGCCAGCAAACACCGGGACCATACGCTGCCATGCTTTGTTATGCAATGATTCCAGACTACGTGCTACTGGCCTGGCGTGGTAAAGTGTCCTACCATGGCGGACAGGATAAGGCAGCCCTCCCCAGAAACCTTTTGCAAAGGCTTTGGGAGTACATGAAGGAGAGCTTTCTGGAGATGTCCCTGGAGGATTTCCGCTCCATCCGCATACACGTTAACAGACTTTTCCAGTAGCTGTACTGGCCGCGATTGCCAGGGCAAATTAATCATTAAACACGCTTGTTTTTAAACCATGTGTAATTTTTGCAAAGGTACACTCACCAGAGGTCCCCTGTGTGCCCTCAGGGTCTTGGGTGAGTTCGGGGGTCACTGGTTCCAGGTCCAGGGTGACAAACATATCCTGGCTGTTGGGGTAACTGGTTTCTACGCTTCCTTGCTGCTGTGAGCTATCTATGTTCTCTCCATCCTCATCTTCCTCGTCCGCCGAACCCGCTTCCCCGTTTCCAGAGAGGGACTCATAGAACACGCTTGGGCTAGTGGTGGCTGCACCCCTTAGAATGGCATGCAGCTCCGCGTAGTAGCGGCATGTTTGCGGCTCTGCCCCGGACCTTCCGTTTGCGTCTCTGACTTTGTGGTAGGATTGCCTTAGCTCCTTAATTTTCACGCGGCACTGCTGTGCGTCCCTGTTATGGCCTCTGTCCTTCATGGCCTTGGAGATCTTTTCTAATGTTTTGCCGTTTCTTTTACTGTTTCGGAGTTCGGCGAGCACTGCTTCATCTCCCCAGATGGCGATCAGATCCCGTACCTCCCGCTCGGTCCAGGCTGGAGCTCTTCTGCGATCCTGGGACTGGGACTGGGACTCCATCACGGTTACCTGTGCTGATGGGCTCTGCATGGTCACCTGTGCTCTCCACGCTGAGCAAACAGGAAATGAAATTCAAACGTTCGCGGGGCTTTTCCTGTCTACCTGGCCAGTGCATCTGAGATGAGAGTGCTGTCCAGAGCGGTCACAATGAAGCACTGTGGGATAGCTCCCGGAGGCCAGTAATGTCGAATTCCGTCCACACTAACCCAATTCCGACCCCCTAAGGCCGATTTTATCGCTAATCCCCTTGTCGAGGTGGTGTTAGGAAACCGGTTTAAAGGGCCCTTTAAGTCGACAGAAAGGGCTTCGTAGTGTAAACGTGTCCAGGCTTAAGTCGATTTAACGCGGCTAAAGTCGACCTAAACTCGTAGTGTAGACCAGGCCTAAGAAAAGTGCAAACCAGATAAACTGGTGTGAAAACGGGGATCCAAACACAGCTGTCCTGGCCTGGCCGCGAGTCTAAAATTAGGTGCTCTGTAAGGTAAGGCGCATGGAGCCAGAATTCGGGGTGCATGTAGCCTTGGGGCGTGTCCACCATTTGGAGACAGGCATCCCTGTGCAGCACACACGTTGTTGTTTGCGGTGTTGTAGCGATGTTGGTCCCAGGACATCAGGGAGACAGGGTGGGTGAGGTAATATCTGGGATTGGAGCAACTTCTGCTAATGAACAAGACTAGAACAGAACAAAAGTTCTGAGGAGTAGGTTAGTTCAATAAAAGATAATTCCTCACCCAGCTTGTCTCTCTGGTGTCTACATCCGCTGTGCGCAGGAGTTAGAGACACCCTCGTACACACACACCCAGACGGGGCTCCGCGTTTCAGCACTATAGGACATAGGTTATAGCCGCAGACAGAAAAGTTTAGACTGGTCACTTTCACTCATTGCAATTGAAATGCATTGGACACAGGGAATCCGTTTGAACACGACCAGCCAGCTCCTCATGTCGATCTTAAACCGCTGCCCCCGTTTAGACCCGGCTTCGGCCCCGGTTCCCGCAGCTCCGCACGAATCTCAGCCCAGCCCCTAACGAATCGGACGGGGTCCTCGCGCGGACGCGGGTTTCGTTGCTGTGTGATTCGCTCGCCGCGGTTATTATAGCGAGTGCGGAGTTTTATCGCTACCGGCCGGTGGGACCCTGAGCCGAGTAGGGGGCGCTTCAGAAAAGCGCATCGAGGCGCTTATCGTTCATGTTTTGTTCAAGCTGCTGTTGTGACTGGGCGCGGGGGCCCCGCCGTGCCAGGCGCTGCGCAAACCCAGGAGAACGCACGGGCCCCTCTCTCCAAGGAGGCGCCCGCCGCAGGGCACCCGAGGCCGATTGTAGGGGTACGTCCCCGGCGATGCAAACCCCAGGCGGGGTCGGGGACGGCGCTCCAGGGCACAAGGCGCTATTTCAGGGTTACAGCCCGGGGCCCCACTCCAGGAAGGCGCTGGCCAGAGCAGTGGGGGAGTCCTGGGCACGATGTCCTGGCGCCTGGCGGGCCCCGGGTGCCTCTCCCCAGCCCAGTACGCCCCACTCCTGGCGCCTTGCGCTGACCCTGGAGAGAACTACGCGCCGACCCCGCCTGGCTCCGCTCCAGCGCTTCTCCAGAGCGCACGCTGCCCACGGGGCTCCCGAGCCCGAGAGCGGGCATGGGCGCTCTGCTTTTCGGGCTGGCGGCTCCTCTCCTGCGCCGCGCCCATTCCCGACTCTGAAGCCCCGGAGTCAGGAGTTACCTGGGAAGGTGGGGGAAGGGCTCGGGCATATCCTTCCCCACGGCTGCCACGGCTCTGGACAGGTCAGCCCCTTCCTGCAGGTGCGTCAGGGAGGCTGCGCCCCTGCCCGGCCTGTCTCTTTAAGGCGCTGGGGGCGGAGGCGATGGCCCGGGCAGGTGGGAGTGCCGGCTGCCCAGGTACTGCAGGCACAGAAGGAGCCGGAGATCGCGGCTCAGCAGGCGGCATAAAAGGAGGGAGTCCCGCCCCCACGCCTCCTTTGCCGGGCCGGCGGGGTTACCTGCGCGCCGGGAGCTGCGGCGCCCTCCGCCCCGGGCTCCCTGCCCAGCGGCCAGCCGGGCACAAGTTAATGGTGATGGGGGCAGCAGCTCCCGCAGCCCTGGGTCTGGAGTCACCGACCTCCCTGCCCCGGGCGGCCCGGAGCCCGAGCCTCCCCCGCGCCCATCAGCAGTGAGTTCCTGCGCCCCACCGCGCCCGGGCACCGCGCCCCTCCTGGACTGAGCCGCCGGCCTCGGGAGCCCCCGAGCGGAGCTTGCGCGCCAGGGGTAGGGGCCGGCCGGGGATGACCGCGGAGAGCCAACAGCCCCTGTGCGGGGCCAGCCCCGCCGAGCCCGGCCTCCTGCTCATGCCCCTGGTGAAGGCGGAGCCGGGGCCGCCCGAGGCGGGAGCGCGGGGCGCGGGGCGGCGGCGGAAGCGGCCGGTGCAGCGGGGCAAGCCCCCGTACAGCTACATCGCCCTCATCGCCATGGCCATCGCGCACGCCCCGGAGCGGCGCCTCACGCTGGGCGGCATCTACCGCTTCATCACCGAGCGCTTCGCCTTCTACCGCGACGGGCCGCGCAAGTGGCAGAACAGCATCCGCCACAACCTCACCCTCAACGACTGCTTCGTCAAGGTGCCGCGGGAGCCGGGCCGCCCGGGCAAGGGCAACTACTGGGCGCTGGACCCGGCGGCCAGCGACATGTTCGAGAGCGGCAGTTTCCTGCGCCGGAGGAAGCGCTTCAAGCGCAGCGACCTCTCCACCTACCCGGGCCCCGCGCCCGACGGGGCCTTCGGGCCGCCCGCCGCCTGCTACCTCGCCGCCCCGCGCCGCCTCTTCGGCCTCGGGGGGCCGCCCGGCGCCCAGCTCGTCCCGCAGCCCGGCCGCCCGCTCAGCCCCGAGCTGGCCCCGGCCCCAGCCAGCTCCTGCGCCTTCGGGGGAGCCGCCTACGCCAGCCCGGGCTGCGCCGGGGGCGCCGTCCCCTACCCCTACCCGAGCCCCGGCGCGCCGCTGCCGCTCACCCAGGGGCCCTACCCGCAGGGCAGCGGCCAGCTGTACCCGCCCGGCCGCCTGGCCCTGTCCGCCTCGCCCCCGCTCGGCGGCGACAGCCGGGACTTCTACGGCCGCATGTCCCCCGGGCCCTGCCCTGCGCTGGCCCACGGCTACGGCCCCGGCGCGCAACTGGGCGGCCCCGGCGCCTACCTGCGCCCCGCGCCCTACCCCGGCGCCGTGGAGAGGTTCGTCCCGGCCATGTGAAGGGGTCCCCGCGGGGCCGTGGCTAGCCAGGGGTGGCTCCCGCTGCGCCGTGCAGAGCGGCAGTGCGGGACTCGGGAGGACACCGAGACTGACGTCTGGCAAAGCCCCCGGCCGCGGCCCAGGACACGGCGAGTAGTCAGCGTTGTTCCCCTTTGCGTGCGCCCGGAACTGGCTCCAGGACTCGCCCGGCGTGGGGAGCGATAGGGCGCGGGGGCTGTTCCCCACATCGCCGGCGCGCCTCTGCCCCCCGTGGCCCTGCGCGGTGCAGGGCAGTACCGGGAACGGAGAGGGCCCGAGCTGTTCCTGCACAAGACCCAATTCCACATGAACCATAAAGTCCTTCTGGCCCGGACTCATCGGTCCTTGACTCCCGTTTCCTTCGGATCCCAAAGACGGGGTGGGGGGTGCCCGCAGTTCTGTTCCTAACGGCCTCGGACGTGTCCCCGCAATAAATGGCTCTCCCGACAGCACCGCGTTGGGTTTCCATCTTTAAAACCAAGATTTCCAGTTCTCTTCACGGGTCTTAGGCAAGTAGCTTAACCTCCCCATCCCCTGGCTAATTCGTGGGCCGCTCCCTCATTAGTCATGTGCCCCAGGTCAGCTTTCCGCTCCGCTCCTTCCAGGTAGGGGCAGTGCGAGTTCCCAGAGCAGCTGCGCGATCACATCACTCTGGGTTTGATTCATCTCCCGGCTGAAGTTTAAGTGAGATTCCGTCCCCTGGCCGCAGACAGCGCTTTCTCCTCCCCGGTCTGATTAGTGGAAAAAAGCCAGTTAACTGGGAAATCAGGACCGGAGACAAAGCCACTGACACCAGCCTTTTGGGAGCGAGGCTTTATTAACTCAGCGCTGGCTGGAGAGGCAGCCCAGACGGACTGGTTGTTTGCCTCAGTGAGAGGCGCTGCACAATACACTACACAGCGCCCCCCCCCCCCCCCCCCCCCCCCCCCCCCCCCCCGCCGAACTCGCTGTCTAAGGGCGAGTCTACATGGGGAAGTTCTACTGGTGTAAACTAAGGCAGGTGAATGAAAACGATGCCGCTATATAGGTGTCACCCCCAGATGGGTGCGCGTAGTACGGTGTAAAATGTAAAACTCTGGTTTCAGTTTAGTTTGTTGCGTGGGAAGGGGCCTAAGCTAAATTGAAAAAAGCCGCCCATCCCCGAATGGGTCCGAGTGTCCAGCCGGGGGGAGATGCCAGTAGCACTTTCCCTTCACAGATAGCGGAAGGAAACTGAGGTCCAGAGCGGGGAAGACTTCCCACGGTCACCCAGCAGCCTGGTCACATTCAGGATGTCGGGCGCTGCTCGCGGGGCCGGGCTGCCTCTGCTTTTGTGTTTTCCTTGTTCATTTTGCCGCAAGCCCACACCGGTCAATTGGTCTTTGGGAGGCTTTTCCCCGAATTGTCCCTAGCAGCTAGCACCAGTCTGCTGGTTTGCAATGTATGGGGCAGCAAAGAGATGTTTTGAAATGAACATTAGTATTTGTAATGAATATATACAGCCCCGAGTCTTTAGGAGCTGGCAGCAAATTGTTCTTCACCCCAAAGAGCTTGATGTGTAAGGGCCTGATCCTGATCCTAGGGGCGCCCCGAGTTGCTCTGTTCAGCTGAGCAGTTCCACTGGCTCTGTTCGAAGTGTGTTCCTGCACACAACGCTCCCCTGGAGTTCAGGGGGTGATTTGAGCGCACAAGGGATGCGGGCAGAATGTGGACCCCACCCCACAAACTCTTACTCGAGTGGGCCCATTGACGTGACTATCACAACTCCCTGAGCAAGGAGTGCTGGATCCAGCCCTTTTCTGTTTGGGGAAATTTGTATCTGAAAATGGTGTTTTGCTCAACCGGAGACACTGATGTTCAGAGAGCAAGTGCTGCGCAGTTTTCTGAAAATCAGCCCCCTTTACAGCGCATCGAAGTGGGCAGCCAGCCACTCTTGACAATCTTACCCATATTTGAAATGCTTCACTGCTAGAAAGGTAAAAATGTAGTATAGTGTGTGAGAGAAAACCCAGACCTCCAAAAGAGAGTGAGAAGAAGGTTTCCGTACCTAGATTTACCCTAATATTTATACAAGCAAACTGCGGTCCGGCTGTAGCAGTCAGACAGAACTTCGGTGGCAAATACAGGCCCCTTCGCCACCGCGGACCGAGTGTGTTGAGTTTGCACGTGCGTTGTGGGCTAGCGTTCGGGCCAATGGTTTGAAATCCCGGTACTGTTGATCCCAAGGGGAGAGAGATGCTGATATTCCGGCTCAGGAAACGCCACACGCCAAGGCCCGGTGCCACTCGCTGCAGCCGTGCTGGGGCTAATACCAGCGCCGGGAAATGTTACACCGCCAGACCGCCTGGGGGTCGGGCAGCCTGGGGGGGGGGGGGGGGGGTAAAACCGCGCGGGACGCGAAGCAGCAGGAAGAGACCGGGAAAACAAACGGGGGCGATGTACAATTCTTTACTTACAATGGGTAAACTCGGGCACTGCTTGGCATACGGACTGTATAGTCCTTACTCCGGAAAAACTCCCGCTAAAATCCGGGGAGCACCAGCTATAGAGCGGGGCAAAACTTTTGTACAAAATTGTTTCTGGCCAAAAAACCAAACAAAACAACCAATCCCGCGTGGGCAGCATGGCCGTGTTCTCTGCAGTGTCGGTTTTGCCAACTCATTTTGGTCCAAAATAACCTAAAAACCCCCCGAAACAAATGAAAACGTTTCGTGTTTGATATTTTTGAAACAATATTTCGGTTTTCTGGTTCAGACTTCATTTAAACATTTCTTTTAATTTTATTTTAAAGAGTCAACAACCTTTTCAAATGCTCAAAATTGAAGCAAAATATTTTGTTTGGAGTTGAACAAAACGTTTCATTTGACCTGAAATGGTTTTTTAAAACGATTATTTACTTTTCAATCAACGGAAAAAACTGAAAAAAAAGGAAGGGAGGGTTTGTTTTTGATTCAGTTCAAAGTAATTCTCCCCCCCGATTTTTCAGAACTGGCAGTGGAATGCAAACCCGCCTCTGTCTCTGCGCTGGCCGGGCCGCCCCGGGCTGCGATCAATGGCGATATTCCCGCTGAGATGGGGGGCGCAGGCTGGGCTGCGGGTGAATCCTGTGGCTTCCGGACAGCTGTCAGGGGCGCAAATCGGAGTGAAACCGGGAGGTCTGACCCCTGCTGTCCGTTACACTGCGGGCTGCGGGGCGGGGGGAGATTTGGCCAAGAGGGTTTAATGAAGTGACGTGAGCTGCTCATGTAACCGGCTCGGAGCGAGGGAAGCCCTTGGCATTGCTTGGCAGCACAGCAGCTAGTGCACCGCTCCGGTTAGTCTGGGATTGCTGGGTGATCCCAGCAGGGCTGCACGAGACCAGCCATTTCTGCTAGCCCACTGGGTACACATGCCGGCGACTGCCTTCACGTCGGGTACTTCGGATTGTTGGGAACATTGGAAGGGGGCCGGGTTTTTTGCCTATTTCTAAATGTATCAACTCCCGTGAGCCCCGCTGCACCGGTCTGTAGCTTGCCTTAGTTTTGCATTAAAAGCCCGAGGCTCCGCGAGTGAGTGAGCTGCGCTGTGCCCATAGACACCAGCCAAGGACCTGGCCAGGGCTCTAGAGCTGGGTTGGTTGGATCAGACTTAACCAAAGTCTTGGGGGTATAAAGCGAAGGGTCTAGAACAGCAGCGTCCAACCTGCCGGGGGGGCTGGTGGCCCCTGAGGCGGAACGTTGTGGCACTTGGGTATGTGCCCATGGGCTGGTGCCACGCCCGATGGCATCAGACTGTCACTGCGGAGTGCCGGGGGGGGGGGCTCCCTGCTGCCCTGGGGAAGAGCCCAGCCCCACTGAGCACAGGCTGCCCCTTGCCTGCTACAGCTGCTCACTGGCCACCTGTTGCACTGCCCTATAGGAGCAGAAAGCAGCTGGCTGCTCCATGGGCTGCAGAAGCCTCTGGGAGAGCAGGATACAGGAGCTCCACTGGCTCCGCCTGAGCCTACGGGAGCCCCTAGTGCAGGCTGGCCCCCCTTCCCCATGCAACCACTCTGGGCAGCGGGAAAGAAAAGCTGAGAGCAAACAGCCAGCAACACTCCCCAGTTCTCTGCCCCAGACCGGGCTTGAACCCAGGGGCGGCTCTAACTTATTCCAGTTGGCAAGGGGCCACCTGCCATCTGAGCACAGCACGCGCCAGGCCTCCCCGTCCTGCCCCAATATGCCTCTGGCACCAGGAGCTGCAGGGAAGGACACGTAGGGCCCCGCTAGGCCAGTGGGGACTTCCCTACGCAGGCAGAATGCCCCACAGGAGCCTGGGGGGGGGGTTCTGCACCACCTGGGCAGCACAAAGGGGGGCAGGCCAGCCAGGGAATCTGCCCCAGAGCACTGACTGCGGCAACTCAGCTTTTGGAAATAACTCTGAAAAGCTTGGACAGCACAAGTGTGAAGGGACAGATCACGGCAGTGGTGGCACTTGGAACTAAGAGGAAGTTTAGCGAACGTAAAAGGTTTGTGTGTATGTGTGTGTGTGCGTGCGCACATGTGGATTGTGTGTGCACATGCATGTATAGGTGAGAGTGTATGTGTGTGTGCACATGCGTGTGTGTATGTGAGTGTATGCTAATGTGTGTATGTGAGAGCATGTGTGTGGGGATGTGTGTGTGAGAGTGTGTGTGTACCTGTGTGTGTGTGTATGTGTGTGTGCTAATGTATGTGAGAGAGTGTGCATACATGTGTGTATGAACTTGTGTGCACATGCATGTGTGTACATGTGTGTATGCTAGCGTACGTGCATGTGCGTGAGAATGTATGTGCATGGGCGCGGGCATGTGTGTGAGAGTGTGCGTGTGTGCACACGAGTGTGTGCGTGCATGTGTGCCTGCGCGTGTGTGAGAGAGTACATGTGCGTACGTGTGCATGTGTGTGCGTGAGAGCACGTGTGTGCACATGCACGTGTATGTGAGAGTGTGTGCATATTTGTGTGCATGTGGAGAGAACATGTGTGTGTCCATGTGGATGCGTGTGAGTGTGTGCATGCATCAACTCAGCACTCAGTGTCTCTGCACTGTGCCAAGCCTAGGCAGCATGAGGCGGGTTTATGCCCGTTGAACTAATCAAGCTTTCCCCCAGGTTATCTAACTCTAGATGAGCTCAAAGCACCGAAACAAACACATTTGCAATCAGACAGCATTTCTTCTTATTATTCTGTTCAGTTGAAGCACGTAGGAAGATATACCCTTAATTTCTATTTACCAACATCTGTAATGCAGCCTCAGAGCTGCTTAACTAAGTGTTGTTAAATAAGGGTAAAATTCTGCTCTGTGCTAGCTAAGTGCATCCTTATTAGGCAACTTCTGAGTTGCTCCCCAGGTCCTTTTTCCTTGGCTGGCAGAGAGGTGGGGCACAGGAATTGTGGCAGCCGCTCCTGAGAATCCTTGTATCTCTGCCCTGCAGAAGGAAACTCCTAATTCCATCAGCTGAGCTGAACTGAACAGAAAATACACCAAGATTACCCAGAAACCCAAACTAACAAAAAGGAAAGTGACCGATCACTTACCATTTGGGATAAATGTTCATCTCCCCTCTTACGGTTTGCTTGTTTCTGTGTGATTAAGAGATCCAAGCCACATAACTCATTTGTCTGTGTAAGGTACTTTTAAGTTCAACATCCTGAGGTGAGCAGACACAATTAGCATCATGTAATGGACAAGAGAAGCACAGTGAGCGGCAGCAGCATGTGCTCAGTCTCCTCCAAATACCCTGTCAGTAGAATAGCACTTTGGGGACGTCTACCTTGTGATAAAAACCCAGTGGCACGGAGTCTCAAACCCTGGGTCAGCTGACTTGGCCTTGTGGGGCTCCAGCAGGGATACAAAATTCCAGTGTGGCTGTTTGGGCTCCGGCTGGAGCCCAGCCTCTGAAGCCCGCCCCCCTCGCAGGGTCTCAGAGTCCCACTTGCAGCTTGAGCCTGAACATCCATACTGCAATTTTATAGCCCTGCAGCCCAAGCCCCAGTCAGGTGACCTGAACCAGCTGCAGCTATGCCGGGGGTCTTTTATTGTAATATAGACATACCCTAAGGCCCTGAGCCTGCAAACACGTGGCTGTTCATGTGAGGGCCTTAGTGACTTCGAACACGTTAGGTGAAAGTGAAGCATTTGTGTAAGTGTTTGCAGGAGCAGGGCCTCCGTTCTCAGAGAACTATTCTTATTTTCCTCAAGACTGATGGGAATACAAACTAGAAGAAACAAGGATCTCCTAAAATGTCTCCATTCAATGTCAGGACCACCAAATAATCCTGAATATGCATAACAGCAAATCAATGCAAATGAGTAGCCCAGTGCCTCATCCTCAGGGGCGTGCAGTGACATTGCTAGTAAGGCATGCAGCAACTTTGTAGGTGGCAGATAAAAAAATAGCTCTGTTCTATCGCGGATGATTCATCCCTACACTTGCATGCCTTGTGTATTGAGCTCTACACTTGCATGCCTTTTTAGTCTTCCATGCAGAAATGCAGTAGATCAACTCACCTCAAGAACTCAACAATGTTTCCATATAGCTACAGTCTAATTGATCTTATCTGCACATGTGAAGTTAGTAGATCCATGGTATCCGAATGCAAACCTCAAAGAACTATGTTAAACATCTATAGTGCATTTAATCTAGTCAACTGCTAGAATGTACAATGGCCTGATCATAGAATCATAGAATCACAGAATATCAGGGTTGGAAGGAACCTCAGGAGGTATCTAGTCCAACTCCCTGCTCAAAGCAGGACCAATTCCCAACTAAATCATCCCAGCCAGGGCTTTGTCAAGCCTGACCTTAAAAACCTCTAAGGAAGGAGATTCCACCACCTCCCTAGGTAACCCATTCCAGTGCTTCACCACCCTCCTAGTGAAAAAGTTTTTTCTAATATCCAACCTAGACCTCCCCCACTGCAACTTGAGACCATTACTCCTTGTTCTGTCATCAGGTATCACTGAGAACAGTCTAGATCCATCCTCTTTGGAACCCCCTTTCAGGTAGTTGAAAGCAGCTATCAAATCCCCCCTCACTCTTCTCTTCTGCAGACTAAACAATCCCAGTTCCCTCAGCCTCTCCCCATAACTCATGTGTTCCAGCCCCCTAATAATTTTTGTTGCCCTCCGCTGGACTCTTTCCAATTTTTCCACATCCTTCTTGTAGTGATGTCTCAATAATAATGATTGAATTGTTGAGTCATGCAAAGAGAGATGCTCCCTTCTGTACTTACATAATGGCAAGGCCCCATTAACACCTGAGGTAGTCAGTTCAACACTTGCATGCCTTTTCAGTGATGTTCCATGAAATGGCATCCTCCATACGCTTTCAGGGGCCAGAGAGAATCATCCAAGGGGTTCAATCTGCAGCCAGGTGAACCATGTTTTAATTCCTGGCCATGCAATGCATGTGTTGCATACATCGATGGTATGCCCCTGCCCATTTTATATGCATTAGCATTAAAGAATTATGTCAGAGTAGCAGTTGGAGGCCTGAATTAGGATCAGGCACCTGCTGTGCTAGGTGCTGTACAAACACTTATGGTGCCATGGCCCCGCCCCAAGAATCTTACAGTCAACAGACCAGTAGTTTTTATGGGTTAACCTAGGTCCAACACAGGATTTGATTCTAAGGGCCACATTAAAAAATAATAATTGTTGCCTAAATTGTAGTTGCAATCTCTGCATATGCAAGTCCTGCATTTGTGTCCATATGTATGCATTTTGCCTCCATGAGAAAATGCAGATATTGTATCCTGCATGGCCACAAGTGTGGACGCGCAACAGGAGCATATGCACATTTTACAGGTACACACTGAAGGCACAGGGGGTCGGAGCCTGCGCCCTTTGAGTTCTCTGGAAAAGCTGCCGCTGACGACAGTGAGTGCAGGATCAGGCCCATGTTGGGCACCTAGGGAAATGAGGCAGCCCCCTGACTCCAGCATTAATTACATTTTTGCCTGGTCACAAATTGCATCTGAGTGCAAATGAATAAAAACCGAAGTTAAAAAGCAAGCACCCTTCCCCCTGCGGTCACAATACTGGCCTGCTCGCTCCTCTGAACACAGAGCAGTGTAGAACTGCTAGAGAATCTCGCCTCAGCCCAGCAGGGACACGACCTTGTGCAAGGGAGAGGAGATTTGCCTTTCCCAGGGAGGCCTGCCTGGGCCTGCAATTGCGCAGCTATAATGACAAGAAACAGAAGGTCTAAACTTTTTTTCCACTTAATAACAAACTGGCTTCAATTAATATAAACAACTTTCCTTAACCCCTCCACAAGGCAGGACAGATGAGTCATGCACTTGAACAAAAATGCTTTTTAGCAAATGCGTTTTAGAGTAATTGAAGTAATTATCCTGAGAGTGAGAGAACATGACTCCAGGAATGCCATTGGATGTGCGCCAGCGTGTACCACCCAGCAAAGGCGCCGGCAGCCGTCCATCTGTCCATCCATAGGCTGATGGTCCTGGGCACTGGGATTCAGGAGATTGGGATTCAGTTCCTGGTTCCACCACAGGCTTCTCGTGTGACCTTGGATAGACCTGTGACACCAGCAGGCTAGGTGCCAGCTCCTGCCAAGGTCCCTCTGTCTGAACTGGACACTGACAGATGCAGAGCTGGAATCTGCTTGACTCACTCGTGGGTTCAGATTGATAAAATAGGTATTATCAAGAGTTTCATGTTAGGCTCTATTGAGAGTTGGGAGTTGCTGCATGAATTATTTCACTTGTCATATCTGTGCTCCATGTGGTCATGTAATATTGGAGCGGGCGTCGTTTGAGCCTCTGTGACTGTCTGAATTGCCATGCAGGAGAAGGACATTAATGAGTGTGAAGAGTGCTCTTCTGCAGGAATTGTTACGCCCCTTCCGAAAGCGGAGACCCATCGATACCAGACAGGCTGGGGTGGGGCTTACAACTGGGAACTCCCTGCATCTGGAGTGAGAAACCATCAGGACTAAAGCTCTTATTGTTGTTCCGCTCTCCTCCCCGAACATGAGTCATGCAAGTGGACCCCTCCCATCCGCTGAGTCTGACACTGGGCAGGAGGGGGATAAAAACCCCATCTGTGCTGCTGGGATTCTGGGGTGGGACGCAAGGTGTTTCTAGGCAAAAGCAGGAGATCCCCAGCCGCTTAGCCTGGGTTAGCACTAACAGGCAAATAGAGCTTGCAGATGTGTCAGAAGCCTCTATTGCCTTTTGAAACCTAAGACTGTAACTCATCCATGTGTCTCTGTTTGCTTCCTCAATAGGATTTGACTTCCAGTTTTTAAAGGATGCCTTCTGGCCTCTAACCACTTCTTTTACTTTGTTGTTTAGCCATGGTGGCACTTTTTTGGATCTCTTACTATGTTTTTAAATTTGGGGTACACATGTAATTTGAGCCTATATTGTGTGTTTTTTAAATGTTTCCATGCAGCTTGCAGGCATCTCACTTTTGTGACTGTACTTTTAAATTTCCCTTTAAATTAAATGTGTGGGGTAAAACAGCTGAGATCTGCCCTACATCACCTGGAGACAGTTTAGTTGAAAGGTTCAATGGGACTCCAAAAACTATGTTGGGAGTATATGCAAACAAGAGGGCCAAGTGACTGGGATGAAATGCTCCCCTAGTTGTTAATTGCTTATGAGGTGCCCCAAAAGCCCACAGCGTTTGCCCCATTTGACCTCCTGTATGGGGAGTAAGAAGAGAGGTCCTCTGGATCTCATGGGAAGGTGGCACTGAGGCAGAGGGGGACAGTGACTGAATAGGTAAAGATTTACAGCCTATGATGGAGGAGATTCAAATGAACCTCACTAAAGCCAAGCTGTACAGGAAGCATGGTATTGTGATGTCCCAGCTCTTGAACCCAAGCCTGGGAGGCCCCAGACAGCTGCTGCATCCTGGTCTCAGCCAAAACACTACCCACGGGAGCCCTGATTGGAGGATCACCTGGCTCCACTGATTGGTCCAACCATGCTATTTAAGCCAGAAGGAGGCACAGGAAGTTTATCTGAGCAACAAGGTGGTTTCCTGTTGTGGCTGCATCAGACCCTGCTTGCGCTTGCCTCCCGCACCCAACCCTGTTCCTGCTTCATGCCTGGTTCCTGCCTTACCGCTGCCTTTGCTCCTGTTCCCAACATGCTCCTGCTCTGTGCTTGATCCTTGCATCTCCTCCAGTTCCTGCCCGTACCCCTCGCCTCCAATCATGTGTTGCCAGTCCTGGTTCCAACCCCAGCCTCCCACTTCTGACCCTGTCTCTGGCTGACCCCTGGCTCCAGTAACTGGCAATAGACTCTGGTGCTGACCCTTGGTTTCATTCCCCACCCTGGATGCCTGCTCTGCCCACGAGGTCAGACCCACTCCAGTCCGTATCAGGTATGATCACAATTCCTGTGTTGCCTGATCTATTGAGTAAGGTATTAATTTGGTTTCCCCAATTAACACTCTGTAATTTGGTAGCGTCTTGTCCCAAGATCAAGGCCAGGGTTATCAGAATTACTGCTGTGGGAGCCCGATGGGACACAGCCACAACAACAGTCCCACTCGGGGAAGTAACTACAAGTTTTATTATTACAATGATCAGTCCAATAAGTCAAACAATCCAGACAAGTAAAGTGAGGCAGTACTACACTGTGAGCGCAACCCACACCATCACACTTCTATCCTCCAACTATCCTTGGGAGCTCTAGAGACTGAGACAGATTCGAGGCTGGCTCCAGTACTGCCAGTGCAGAACTCCAATGGCTGTACTAGAGACCAGACGTTTTGTAGGCCTCGATGTCCCTCATGCAAATGTATGCACTGCTCTTCCCTCCTTACCAAATCTTAACTTCCTCACCCTCATAATGTTGGGGTGTCCTCATCCTCTAGATTAGTATATTCATTAGGTTAAGATCATTAACATATACGTCATTTGGATTACCAGAGTTACCTGCAGTGAACATCTACTAATATTCCCCTCCAAAAATACCCTAAACTGGTACAAACTGTCTTCTTGCGGTTACCTATCAGCCATCTGCAACACGTCTAATGCCATCTTGTGACTTATAGTCACTATAGTTTACTCACTTATCCTAACTTATTAAGTAACTACAGCTACCTAGGCTATAAGCCTTATACCTAGGGCTCTTGATTAATCGCAGTTAACTCACACGATTAACTAAAAAAAAAGTAATCGCGATTAAAAAAATTAATTGCGATTAATCGCACTGTTAAACAATAGAATACCAATTGCACTATAAAAATGATAAAAGAAATAGTATTATTCAATTCACCTCATACAAGTATTGTAGTGCAATCTCTTTATTGTGAAAGCTTAACTTACAAATGTAGATTTTTTTTGTTACATAACTGCACTCAAAACAATGTAAAACTTTAGAGTCTACAAGTCCATTCAGTCCTACTTCTTGTTCAGCCAATCACTAAGACAAACAAGTTTATTTACATTTATGGGAGATAATGCTGCCTGTTTCTTATTTACAATGTCACCTGAAAGTGAGAACAAGTATTCGCCTGGCACTTTTGTAGCCAGCGTTGCAGGGTATTTATGTGCCAGGTATGCTAAACATTCATATGTCCCTTCATGCTTCGACCACCATTCCAGAGGACATGCTTCCATGCTGATGATGGTAGTTAAAAAAATAATGCGTTAATTAAATTTGTGACTAAACTCCTTGGGGGAGAATTGTAGGTCTCCTGTTCTGTTTTACCCGCAGCAGTCTCGGATGATGACCCAGCACATGTTCATTTTAAGAACACTTTCACTGCAGATTTGACAAAACGCAAAGAAGGTACCAATGCGAGATTTCTAAAAATAGCTACAGCACTCGACCCAAGGTTTAAGAATCTGAAGTACTGTCAAAAATCTGAGAGGGACGAGGTGTGGAGCATGCTTTCAGAAGTCTTAAAAGAGCAACACTCCGATACAGAAGTGATAGAACTTGAACCCCAAAAAAAGAAAATTAACCTTCTGCTGGTGGCATCTGACTCAGATGATGAAAATGAACATGCGTTGGTCCGCACTGCTTTGGATTGTTATCGAGCAGAACCTGTCGTCAGCATGGACGCATGTCCCCTGGAATGGTGGTTGCAGCATGAAGGGACATATGAATCTTTAGCGCATCTGGCAGGTAAATATCTTGCGACACTGGCTACAATAGTGCCATGTGAACATCTGTTGTCACTTTCAGGTGACATTGTAAACAAGAAGCGGGCAGCATTATCTCCTGCAAATTGTAACCAAACTTGTTTGTCTGAGCGATTGGCTGAACAAGAAGTAGGCCTTTAAATCACCCCTGGAACTACCAGCTGCAGAGGTGGCTGGGGGCCCCCGGGGCTCAGGGGCGATTTAAAGGGCCCAGGGCTCTGGCTGCCACTACCACAGCGGAGCTCCGGGCCCTTTAAATCGCCGATGGAGCCCTGTCGCCGCTACCCCGGGGCTCCAGCAGCCGGGCTCGGGCGGCGATTTAAAGGGCCTGGGGCTCTGGTGGCGGGGAGCCCCAGGCCCTTTAAATCACTGCCCAAGCTCCACTGCTGGAGCCCTGGGGTAGCGGCGGCAGGGCTCCCATGGGGATTTAAAGGGCCAGGGGCTCCGGCGGCTGCGGGGAGCCCAGGGCCCTTTAAAACGCCGCCCGATCCCTGCCGCTGGAGCCCTGGAGTAGTGGCAGCAGGGCTCCCGCGGTGATTTAAAGGGTCGGGGCTCCCCGCAGCGGCAGGAGCCCAGGGCCCTTTAAATCACCGCCAGAGCCCGGCTGCCGGAGCCCTGGCAGCAGGGCTCAGGAGGCGATTTAAAGGGCCCTGGGCTCCAGCCCTGGGCTCCAGCCCTGGGCCCTTTAAATCGCCAGCCTGGGGAAGCCAGTCTGGTCCGGCACTGCGTACCTTACCGTACCAGCTTACTTTCACCTCTGACTTCAGGCTCTAAAGTTTTACATTGTTTTATTTTTGAATGCAGTTATTATTTGTACATAATTCTACATTTGTAAATTCAACGTTCATGATAAAGAGATTGCACTACAGTACTTGTATGAGGTGAATTGAAAAATACTATTTCTTTTGTTTTTTACAGTGCAAATATTTGTAATAAAAATAAATATAGTGAGCACTGTACACTTTGTATTTTGTGTTGTAATTGAAATCAATATATTTGAAAATGTAGAAAAATATCCAAAAATAAGTCACAAGATGGCATTAGAAGTGTTGCAGATGGCTGATAGGTAACCGCAAGAAGACAGTTTGTACCAGTTTAGAGGCAATAGCAAGGTCGATGTAAGAATTCCTCCATTGACTTAATTGTGTCTACACTGGGGCTTAGGTTGACTTGACTACATTTCTCAAGGGGGTGAAGGACATAGCTAGGTTGACCTAAGTTTTAGGTGTAGACCAGGCCCTAGTAAGACAGGGTTAGTGCTCATTGGAGTGTTCTACTACTGCCATCTGATGGCTGTGGGCTAAAATAGCGAGTCAGAGAATACATGATTAGCTAGCGGCTTCATCTTGACTTGGTTTGTGGTTTGTATTAAGAAGAGAAAACCTTCCAATTAACAAATGCCTGGAGCAGCAAGGCAGTGAGGGTGGTGACTATGATGCAGACGTGCATAAAGAGAAGACTGAATTAGCCAGCAAAGCACAACAGACCCTCACTGATCTCCACTTCCTATTGTTTGTACAAATACACAGAGTCCTTGTGCGTTTGTCTGCAAAGATTTCATAATTACATCACATGACACAGACCTGACCTAAACAGACAGCTGAGGCTGAGGATTCCCTTGGCATGGGGAAATCCCCAGGTGGCATAAAGCTGCTGTAGCAAATCCTACACTCCCTCCCGAGGCCCAGCATACTGCAGCCACTGGCAAGTACTATAATGCAGAGCAGCCCCGAGGCTGCTCTACTTGTGCAGCACAAAATGGCCTCATGACTGGGAAGCTCCAAAAGTGGCTTGGAGCCAGCTTTGCGCCTCTCCCCACCTGTGCTGACTGGTAAGGCTGAGACTCCATGCACTGAGTCAAAGAGTTTAGAAAACTCCAAACACTTAGGGCCAGAATGTCTCTGCCCCTGGCCCACATGTGCAGGACAGGAGGGCACAAGGAGCCTTCCTACAGTCAGCACATCTTGTGCAAGGGCCTAGGACATGTACAGCCTCCTCCTGTCCCTCAGCATGCACGTCACCCCGAAGGAGTTTTTGTACCACCCCTTGCCTGAGTTTCTGCTGGGGCAGTGCAATAAGGAGATGGGATGTGGTTGTCCTGAGGGTCCCTAGAGATCGCTTTGTGAGGACAGAGAAATAGAGCCCAGCAGCACTCCATAGTGACATCCATGGGATGCTGAGAGCAGGAAGGTGGAGGCATTTGAGCCCTCAGAGCTTCCTGGGCTATAGGTGTTATTCCAATCCACACTGTCTGTCGGCATGTCTGTGCAGCCAGGAACAGGAGACATAAGGTCTACAGTGCAGAACAGAGTGGATCCCAGTTGTTCAGACAGTTGTTCCTGTCCCAGTTGTTCCTGTTCCTGTTGCTGGCTTAAGAAGGGCCAGCAGGCCAATCAACTGCTCTGGGGTTCTGGCAATGGGGGGTCAGAGGTGGAGCCTCAAACTGGGGCTGGGATTCATGGGTCCTGGGTCAGCAGGTGGCCAAGTGGAGGGTTGCAACATGGCTGCTCCTGTGGACCTGGGTTCGAGGCCTGTGGGTCATGACATCCCTGCGGGCCTATTACATTCGACCCCAAGAAGCAGCAAGCAGAGAGGAAAAGAGCAGTGAAGGTGGGTCCTCCAAGCTTGCCTAGAGCGGACTCTCCAGAGCAGCCATTTTGGGAATCAGAGAGATCTGGTCTTCCAAGGGCTAGAGGGACTAGCAACAGCCTGCTGGCCCAGATAGGAGGAACTGCCTGGCCGGAACAGGTCAGTTCCCAGCTGGGACCAGCAGCATGCCAAGGGCACTGCTCTCTAGGAAGGGGGGGAGCGCTCGCTCGCTCACGGCTGGCTGCACTTACATGGCTGGGCGTGCCGAGAGAGAAGGAGCTGGGGATGCTGGTCTGGAGATAACTGGCAGGAAGAGGCCCAGGGATACAGTAGCAAAGGGATGGAGCTAGCAGTGCATGGCAGCTGGAGCTCAGAGTATTGAGTGGGCCCAGGTTCCCTACCAGCCACAGCCAAAGTGGTGTCGACCCCAAGAGTGGGACAGGGCTTATTTGGGAGCCTGAACAAAGAGCTGAATTTAAAGGCCTAGATCCGGATGATGCTAGCGATGGCAAATGGACTGTTTCTCTATTGGACTCTGTAGTGCCCTGGGAGGGGTTCACTCAGCCAGAGGGCTAAGCTGCTGAATACCAGCCAAGGTCGGCCAGCAGCCTTCATGGTGTGGGGCACCAGGGTGAGAAAGGACTGTGGTCCTGCACCCTGCCGCTTGGAGGCACCCAAGAGGTTAGTGCCCCGCCTCCTTTACACAGCCATGGGCGGCAGGTTTGTATAATTTTTGGTGGTGCCCAGAACGGGTCCAAGTCCCGCCCCCCCACACCTGCCTTGTAAGCTTATATATATTTTTGAAAATAATGTAAAAATGGACTGGAAACAGTAAGCGTTTAACAGTTTCCCTATATTGCACAATGTGGGGGGGGGGAGTGAGGAGTTTGGGGTGCAGGCAGGCTGCCTTGGGGCTGGGGCCAGAGGAGGACTCCCCCACCAGCCTTCTCCCCGCCGGCAGGAGTGAGCTCTGGGGGAGGGGTCCCCTTCTCCCCGCCGGCCAGGCCTGCCAATAGGGTGGGGGGTAGAGGGGGCAATTGCCCAGGGGCCCGGGTGATTTAAAAGGGCCCAGGGGCCCCGGCCGCTACTGTGGTAGCTCTGCCTGTTCTGGGGAAAAGCATCTCTTGATTCAAAGACGCTTTGATATGCCTCATGCAGGTTCTGGGGCGGCTGAAGCAGCGGAGTACGAAATACCACTGCCTCAGCCACCCCGGAACCTGCATGGGGCATAGAATATCAGGGTTGGAAGGGACCTCAGGAGCTATCTAGTCCAACCCCCTGCTCAAAGCAGGACCAATTCCCAACTAAATCATCCCATCCAGGGCTTTGTCAAGCCTGACCTTAAAAACCTCTAAGGAAGGAGATTCCACCACCTCCCTAGGTAACCCATTCCAGTGCTTCACCACCCTCCTAGTGAAAAAGTTTTTCCTAATATACAACGTAAACCTCCCCCGCTGCAACTTGAGACCATTGCTCCTTGTTCTGTCATCAGGTACCACTGAGAACAGTCTAGATCCATCCTCTTTGGAACCCCCTTTCAGGTACTTGAAGGCTGCTATCAAATCTCCCCCTCACTCTTCTCTTCTGCAGACTAAACAATCCCAGTTCCCTCAGCCTCGCCTCACAAGTCATGTGCTCCAGCCCCCTAATCATTTTTGTTGCTCTCCGCTGGACTCTTTCCAATTTTTCCACATCCTTCTCGTAGTGTGGGGCCCAAAACTGGACACAGTACTCCAGATGAGGCCTCACCAATGCTGAATAGAGGGGAATGATCACGTCCCTCGATCTGCTGGCAGTGCCCCTACTTATACAGCCCAAAATGCCATTAGCCTTCTTGGCAACAAGAGCACACTGTTGACTCATATCCAGCTTCTCGTCCACTGTAACCCCTAGCTCCTTTTCTGCAGAACTGCTGCCTAGCCATTCGGTCCCTAGTCTGTAGCAGTGCATGGGATTCTTCTGTCCTAAGTGCAGGACTCTGCACTTGTTCTTGTTGGGTCAGCACGGCTGCCCTGGGGCTCCTCTGGGCTGGTGGGGGATGGGACTGTGGCCGGCCCAGGGCTCCTCTGGCCGGGGGGTGGGGGAGGCAGCGCTCAGGGCTTCTCTGGGCAGGGGGGCTTGTGGCCCTGATGAAGGGAGGGGGGCAGGGGGCCCCTTGATTGATCTGCCCTGGGGCCCAGAATTGCTTTTGGCAATGCTGCCAGCAGCACACTCACCCTGCACCACACTGCATGTGCACCTAGGCCCCTCTCCCCCAGCCTCCGCGGCGCTGTGTGCATGCTGCCCAGCGGGGGGGGGGGGAGGTGCAGAGGATGTGCCCTGACTGGTGAAGGGTCATGGCCCGGGGGAGGGCTGCTCTCACATCACGTGTGCCTCCTCCCTCCACTGACCGCAGTAGCAGCCACCTCAGCCTGCCCCGCTCCCTTGTAGCCAGAGCGGTGGAGCGGCGCTGGTGGGAGCAGCGTGAAAGGAGCCAGCCAGCAGCCGGCGAGGGAGCGCAGCATGGGGGGCAGCAGCCAGCCGCTGCGCAGGGCTGCTCTGGGGAAAGCACACGGGGGCGGGGCCAGGGGAGAGGCCCAGCCTGAACATTGGTGTAGCTGGGCCCCCGTGCTCTGAACATTGGTGGAGCCCAGGCACCACGGGTCCATGTCACTCGCCGCCTACGTACACAGCCACTCAGGCCAGTTCGTGTCGCTCAGGTATTGGGGTAGCTGTGTTAGTCTGTATCCACAAAAACAACAAGGAGTCCGGTGGCACCTTAAAGACTAACAGATTTATTTGGGCATAAGCTTTCGTGGGAGCTCATGCTCTCTGTATGTGTGTAGGTATATCTCCTCAATATATGTTCCATTCTATATGCATCCGAAGAAGTGGGCTGTAGCCCACAAAAGCTTATGCTCTAATAAATTTGTTAGTCTCTAAAGTGCCACAAGTACTCCTGTTCTTTTTGTAGTTCACTAGAGTTTCCTGCGAAGACTCAATGTACCATACCAGGAGCAGAACCAAGCTGGCCTAAAAAGCAGCACATGGCCCAAGTATATGGGTGAGACCACCCTTAAGTATGAGCAAATGCCCCATAACCTCTTCCCCCACCCCGCCTCAAAATACAGGCACAGCTAGCTAAAACCACAGAATACTAGGAACAGTCACATTGCCCAGATCTCTCACCGTGTCAAATACTATGGCAAGCTGTGCTCTGAGTAGGTCTTTAAGGGATGGCTGCGATGTGCCAATAGCTACTGCAAGGTGGTTGGCAAACACGGTGTTTAGTTATATGAACTCAAACATTCGGACTTACGATCACAATTATTGATGTTACCACTAGGTGTCGCTGCTGGCACGGGTGCCAAATGCATTCACTAATTCAGAGCATGGCGCTGGACTGGATGTCCCTCGTAGCGCTGACCAGTAATATGCAATACTGCAAGAGACAGACATTTGAAGGGCACTTCCTTCCTTGCGTGCCATGTGACATGAGTCGTACCAAAGCACCTCCAGATTGCGCACAGGCTGCAGGCACCCCGCCTCAGCAGTGTGTCCAGAAGGGAGCCAGGCGGTTCTGGAGCAGCCAGTGTGTCCAGCCGGATGCTATGGAAAGTGTTCTGTCGGGAGGTATTTCTGCTGTGGGATTTTACTGCGGCAAAGGCTGTCTGCATGTCCTCAAACGATCTTCTCTCAACCTTGAGCTGCCCTTGTTTGCCCCAGGAAGGGCCAAGCCCTTGTGTGGCAGGGAATTGGGCAGCGAGACTTGAGCGGGCCGTTTCGGCATTAGGATTATGGACGCTGTGTTCTCAGCAGGGCTGTACCATGAAAGGTGCTAGGAAGGGGGGGGCATGGCAAATCCCTGTCCATATGTACCCACCTTAGCGAGCTGGCTGGCAGCAGTAGCCCAATTCCAAACCCCAGCCTCCTTCCACTGGGAAGAGCGAGACTTTGTTTCAGCCCTGGGGAGACCAAAGCCTCTCAGGCAACTGACTGTCAGGAAGTGGCACCCTAAACCACCAGTCACTTTTGAAAATCTTGACCGGGGGGATGCACGTGTGTGTGTGTGTGTGTGTGCACGTGTGTGTGTGTGTGCACATGTGTGTGCACGTGTGTGTGCACGTGTGTGTGCACGTGTGTGTGTGCGCCCGTGTGTGTGTGCGCACCCACGTGCATTCCACCTCCCACGTCCAGCTGCTGCTGCTGAGCTTCACTGTGCCCCTGTGCAGGCCTGAGCTGCCTGTCCCACCCTTTGGCTGTAACCAGGCTGGGCACCAGCCTAGTGCCTTCATCAGCCCCAGCCGCTCGGGCAGGGCAGCAGAGTAAGAGTCCATTCCTGGGCCGTGTCCTCCTCTGCACCCCACGGGCTAAAGTCTCAGGAGATGGGGCTTCTCTGCTGCCCTCCAGCAGTGGTTCCAGCCCGTGGGCTCTCAGAGGGGAGGTGCTGGGCTGGGCGGAGGAGCCTATGCTGATAGCTGCTTGTGCTGGAGCTCCCTGGCCCCTGAGAGCACAGAGACACTGGGGGCAGGAGGAGGGGCCTGTGGGTTAAGCAGGGGTGACGGGGGGTTGCATGCTCTGTGGGACGGGAGGCAGGGGATCAGGTTTTGGGGGACTGCCTGCAGTTTGGATTCTGGCCAGGGCTGTCATGTGGCACTTCTCCCGCTCACTGTCCTCTAGAGACAGCTACATGCAGGAGCCCGCACGTGCCACCACCGTCTCCTACCCTGGGCTCATCCTGGGGCTTTGGGGATCTGGGGCTGGGAGAGAGATGATGAGGCCCCCAGTGACCTGGTGCAAATCTGCCCCTCCCACTGGCTCCTCGCTCCACCCATCTGTCTCTGGCGGCTCCGTGTGTGCACACACCTAGCCCTGCTCCAGGAGCAGGCTGGTGAAGGCACCAGGCAATGGCGTGTGCGCCAGTCTATCCCCTCTACCACCCACATCTATCAGAACCCCCAGGTACAATGCATCATGGCCCTGAGCACTCTGCCGCATCTGTGCCCACCCCACACTCCCCTCCTGCCATCAGCATAACGCCAGGGCGGGGAATTGTTCCCAAGTCCAAGATTTCCTGCCATTTTTAGCAGACACTCTTAGTGCAGGAATTTCAGGCAGAGCAGTATGTGGCTGCAGTTCCCCCAATGGCCACTAGAGGCAGCTGCTCCCAGCCCACTGACCTTCCCCATTCAGAGACTGGCACTCACCCCATGCAGAGGTGCCCACGTAGAACAATTATGTGCCGTTTCAGTCTCATTTAAACCATGTTAGGGCCTGTGCACTGCCCGGCACCAAGCTGCAGCGTGTGGTGTGGAACCTGTGCTGTGGTGAATGTACCCCACAGCCCTGGTTGCTGAATGGCACTGTGCTAGCAGAAACCGTGCCAAACTCAAGTGCTGAAAATCAGGAGACTGGATGAAAATCATGAGATTAAAAATAAAGAAATCTGGGTTCTTGCTATTTGCCGTCTGGTTTTGGAAGCTGTAACGCACATTGGGATCATGGGTTCAAGCTTTTCTCTACAACCGTAGGGCTAGAAACTTACTTTAAAAAAACAAGAATGTGATTTTCAGAAAATAAAATGACTTAAGGAGCTGGTGCTTGACGAAGAACATCCAATCTCACTATTCTCGTAATGAAATCACAACTGGCAACACTGCAGTTGTTAGTTATTAACAAAAATACAATTTTTCTACAAAATAACATACACCTTTACAAACAACTTGTTGGGAAAGGCGTTTGAACTAACTGCTACAGATATTTTTCTTGCAGTTCCTAAAACATATAAAGTTTTAAATTACGATGATGGAACATCTTGACTAATGACATGAACATGTTGTGGTATTTTATCAGCTTAAAAATCTGCAACAGGTATTGTGTGTTTATTCAGAGCTCTCAGACATCTCAGATTCTGTGGGACGTGCCTCATATCAATAGAATCAGTCTGTGCTACCGAGTCCATTAGCACTCTGCCAACCAGAGAGACTCACCCACTCAACCTTGCAGAAGGGTTGTGTCAAATCTATGTGCTGGGCTACCCCTTCTCTAACCCACCACTGTTCTAACCTCTAGGTCACACTCCTCAGGATTCCTGAGCTCCTACATCCTACCTCTGTCCAGCAATCGGGTATGTACTCCACTGGCAAAGTGTACGCACTCCCCGTCTAGGGAGTGACCCAGACTAGAAACAAGTGGCTCCTTCCGCTCAAGTCACAGAGGTCTGTGCTAGGATGTGAAGGTCTAAACCCTGCTGATGCCTGAAGAGGGGCTAATAGTTGCATGTGATGGCATCTTCCCCTGTTCGCTTTCTTTTAAAATGGCTTATTTAATTCACACAGTTAGTGAACATCCTGCAAGACAGGTTTTATCATTCAAAATACTATTTGAGTAAAAGGAAGGTATTCCACTCTTGGTCACTTGTCACCAGTTTTGATGGCTTGCGTCACTCACTGACCCGCTGTGGAGCATACGAGGTGTAAAGTAATGGGGAAGATGAATTCCTGATGTCTGATCCTGGACATGCTGCTGGCTTTCACAAGGGACTTTTAAGGAGGGAGGAAATTTTGAACTGTATCAAATGACAAACTCCAGTCTCTTTGCTTTTGCCATTGTTTTCTTTGTGTTTGCTTATAGCCCAATCACTCTTTGTTTGACCCAGCGTTTACAGCTAGATTAATGAGGAGTCTCTGAACAGAAAATCAACAAACATTTTGTAGTGACATGTCAGAACAAGCCTAAGCAAGATAATCCAGTTTACTGACTAGATGGAAGCAGTTGTCTACACAACCTACATAGGAGGTGAACATTTTAGAGCCAGACTGTAAATCATTGTTAATAATTAATATAACAGTTAAGAGAAAAGGCTTCCTCATGACAGATAATCAAAGGACAATATGTGTTCTGTCACTTCCTAAAACTGTCTGGTATGGAACTAGTACATAATTTAATTACAGCCATGAAGGCCTCTATCCTGCAATGATATCCATGTAGGCACAGGTCTCACTGCTGGAAGGGGACCTAAAACATATGGAGTGTAAAAAGATTTAAATTAATAGTTTTGACTCATTTCCCTCTTAAGTGAATGACTTTGAGTATGGCCAAGATTTGCAATGTTGGGCCCAGATCCTCAAATGTATTTAGGCACCTAATGCCTGTTAGTTTGTCTTCCAAGTCCATAGTCAGACCTAAGTAAGAGACTTGATTGTCAAAAGTGTGGCACTTTATTGATATTAACCGCAGCTAATGGCTGCTCAGCACTCGTGCAAGTCAGACCTGACTATGGATTTAGGAGCCTCGCTTTGAAAATCTTGGTCTCCGTTATTAACAATGCACATGGTGGCTAAGGAACAGCTCTTTGAAAGTACTTATGATTTAGACAATGATTTCATTAGTTAAAAAATAGTTGATAGTTTTATGTTGCTTGTGCCTAGGCGAATTCTAGTGCAGTACACTAAAAATGGTAACTATGGCATAGTAGAAAAGTCCATTTGAAATTGCTCTGTACTCTATTAGAGAGCACACAGTGCTATACACAAGCATGCATCTGAAGAAGTGAGGTTTTTCCCACGAAAGCTTATGCCCAAATAAATCTGTTAGTCTTTAAGGTGTCACCAGACTCCTTGTTGTTTTTACACAAGCATTTGTTTCCCATAATAACATTAATGTATTACCAGTTTGTAAGCTGTAGGTAACTGTAGAACACATGGGCCCAGCTCCTCAAAGCTATTTAGGTGTCTAATTTCCATTGAAATCACCTGAATCTGACTAGCTCTTTAGGCACCTGAATACCTTTGCGGATCTGGCCCTAAGCCACTGAAGCCAATGGAACAACTCCCACCCATTGTCTTCATAGAGCTTTGGGTCGGCCCTAAAGGAGAAGGTCTATGGACTAAAAGTTACTGAAGGCTCATGGGCTGGCCCATGCATCCTTTCATCAAGACTAGTTACCTCTTAGGAATAGTTAAGATCACTGAGCTCAGAGACAACATTGAAAGAATGTTATCCGCACAAAACTACATTAAAAGACCATCAGCACTTTGCCTAAAACTGCTGAGAACCAGCAAGTCCCAGGATGAAGCCAATAATGTATATCCTACCCCGCCCTGTAAAACAAAGAGTGTCCTTTAGCTCTGTGCTGTCTCATTGTGCCAGTGCAGTTGCCATGGAAAGATACAGATGTATTTCTTCACTCAGAGCTCTTTCTTCACTCCCCTTTGCTGGGTTATGCCCTGAGAGCAGTTCTTCAGGGCTCAGGCTGGTGTCTCCCAGAGATGTTCAGCGTGGGCCATTGCTGCCAGTAATTGAACCCGTTTAGCTGCAAGTACTAAGCTGTGTTCTTTCCCTGGGCTTTGGGTGACATTCTCACACTCGCTTTCCCTTGCACTCCTCCTCCTTGCACAGCTCTCCTCTGGCCCTGGAGGGGGATGAGTGGAATGGCTGCTACGCTGCGCCGCCTCCTGGAGCTGCCCTTCGGCGCGGTGGGCTTCTTTAACACGTCCTTTCTGGCATCAAAGGACAGCCTCCGGCTCCTCCTCCTCAGCAGCAGGGCCTCCAGCTCCGCCGGGCTACCTGTACCTTGGGGAAGGCGAGTGTTCTGGGCCGGCACAGGGATGGCCTCCAGCTCAGCCGGGCTGCCTGTACCGTGGGGAAGGCGAGTGTTCTGGGCCGGCAC
>NW_020664445.1:3508579-3520419 GCF_002925995.2 Terrapene triunguis | reverse complement strand
GAAGGCGAGTGTTCTGGGCCGGCACGGGGATGGCCTCCAGCTCCGCCAGGCTGCCTGTATCGTGGGGAAGGCGAGTGTTCTGGGCCGGCACGGGGGTGGCTTTCCAGCGAAAAGCTGGCGTGAGCTGGGTTTGAAGGAGCTCTGTGAGCTTTTCCAAATCCTGTCTCCAGTCTTTGCCGTGGGAGCCAAGGGACTGACCTGCTTTCACTGTCTCACCCCTGGGAGCGGCTTGGGGCTGCACAACTTTCTGGGTCGGAGGATGTCTCACAGTGCCAGCAGTGGGATTTTGCTTTACTGTTCGAATAGGATTCCGTTTGCCTCCAGTGTCTCTGGTTTCCCCACACGGCTTGATTGGCTCTTGACTCTGCGCAGTTTCCTTCTGTTCTCCCACAGGCTTTTGGGCAAGGGTTTGCAGGGGAAGAGGTACCGAGCAGAGCAACCTGTCGATCTGCTTGTTGTGGCTTGGGCTTCCCAGCCCTTAGCCATCCTGGTGTGGACTTGAACCCTCCCCTGCTCGGGGCTCGTCCCAGTATCCCGAAGCATGTTGGTACAGACCGTGTGGCCCTGGCGATGAGCCTGCATCAGCGGGGTGAGTCCATCCTTGTTGGCCTTGTTGATCTCCAGGCCGTATCGCTTCAGTGAGAGGATGATCATTGTGGTAATCCCCACGTGGCCTGCGGCTGCTGCGTGCCATAGCGCCGTGCACCCGGCCTGGTCTGTGTGGTTCAGATCACAGTCCAGAGCACCCAGGCACAGTCCCACCAAGCCCTCTCACTGGTACCGCACAGCGTGGATCAGAGCATTACGCCGGTGCCAGTCCCAATCCCCAACCCTGGCCCCGAAGCTCAGCAGCAATCGGGCGGCTCCGAGGACCCAGCCTTCCCCATCATGGAGGCAGCAGTTCATTAGTGGGGTGTGGCCCTCTCTATCCCGCCTGTTCACATCAGCTCCAGACTTCACCAGTTCTTTCAGAAGGTTAAAGTCGCCTTTCATCAGGGCTTCATTAACGTCTGCTGATAAAGGCCAGGCCATGCTGCCGCGGGGGTCCAGCATGTGGAAGGGACAGGACCCAGGAGTATGGTGTGCAGGGCTGTGGGAATAGCAGCTCTCCTCACACCCGTACAGTAATGAGCCTGCCTTCAGCTTGCCAGTGGCTGATTCATGGGCAGGTCTAGCTGGGAGGGGCAGATGCCGCATGGGCGCCGGTGTTTCTTGGCTCTGGCTGACACACAGTGAAATGCTTACGAAACAGAGTTCTTATGGCTTGTATGTGCTCCTTCAGGAGGAGATTCTGACCGTGAATCAGCCCTTTGTGACAAGCAGCACTGATAACAGGGTTTAATCCGTCACTTGTTTGCCAGGTGATAAGACAGAGTCTTGATTTGTAGGGCAGTCCTGCCTACAGCTACCGGTGCGGTAGGAGGGGAAATGGATCCTTGGTGTTACCCCATCGGCTTCCATGGAGTTACCCCAGCGAGGAAGCTGGGCCGAGGGGCTGCTACATGTTATGGTTTTATTGTCCCCCCTTTACACGTTTTCTCCAGAGGAAAGGAGCCTGATGTCTAGGGGTGGGAGTGTTCCCCTGGCCTCACCCCTGTCCTTCTTCAGGAGCACAGGACCGGGGCCTCTGTGCAGAAGGGGGGGCTCAGCTGCCCCTGTGTCAGGAGGAGAAGGGCTGTGGGACATGGCCCCTGTGTGAGAGCATCATGCTGTGGGCAGCCAGTGGGGATCTGCTAAGGCAGCCTTGGGCTGTCTGTGTCTCCTGTTCCTTTCCCTGCCATGCCATGAGCCTGCAGTGCTTACTGGGCACTGGGCCTCTGAAGATGCGGGGGAGCCTCTTCCTGGCTTTGGCTCACTGGCCCATCTGGCCACGCTGGCAACTAACCTGGGGGGAGGGCAAGATGTGAGTGCTCGGTTGGAAGCCTCTGTTGCTCTGTGCTGATCCCAGAGCCCAGGAAAGGCCTGTGGGAGGTTGAGACAGGCCAGGCTGCTGCACTGGGGAGCTCCTGGATGACCACACTGCTGTGCACACAGCCACGCTGCTCATTGCAGAGGGCTCCGGCCCTATTCAGGTGCAGGTGCTGCTCTTATGGGGGCTGGTTTGCACTGCAGCCTCCTGTACCAAGCCCAATGGCTGAGGATTTCAGTACTGAGGGGTGAGCCAGCCTGGCAGGGATGCTCTGTAGTACAGTCCCACCCAGCCGGACTCCAGCCCCATGGCACTGGGTACAGCCCTTGTCCCACCAAGCTACGGGCCAGACGTCCAAAGGAATGTAGGCACTGAAGATGCAGAGAGGTGCTTCTAAAGACCCCACTAGGTGGCTAAGCAGACGGGGCACCTAACTCCCATTGAGGTCAAACACCATCATCCCTCTGTCACAGCTCGGACGCTGAGGCACAGAGAGAGAATGTCAGCGGCAGAGTGAGGGCCTGACTGCCGCTCTCCAGGGTCCCAGCCCAGTGCCAGAACCACAGGCCAGCTCAGCAAGGAGCCTCAGGGTTTCCCAGAAGCCATGTCTGCACTGGCTAAAATACAAAGGGCTCCACACAGCCAAATGGAGTGAAGAGTCGCACCCACACAGTCTTGCCTGCCTCTGCTCCTCCCCAGCCTCAGGCACGGGCTGAGGCAGAGGGGATCCTTTCTCCCTGCTGGTGCCGGGGGTGCCTCTCCGGGACACATACTGAGGAGTCCAGCGGGTCTGTAACAGCAGCCCGTGCTCTGCTGACAGCCACGGAGGAGCTCTCCCTCTGCGTCCAGAGCTGGCTGTTACTAGCAAGGCCAGAGAGGAGAGATTTGGGGCTGGAAGGAGACAACTGTGAAGGTCTGATCCTCTGAAGGAAGCTGGCGGCTCCTCTCTGCCCTGCTGCTGCCGCTGCTCCCTGGTAACATGGATTTTCCTCCCCTAGTAACCTTAGCTCCTGCCTGGGAACGCACTGCTCACAGCAGCCCAGGCGTGGCCTGGGTACTAAAGCACCTGTTACAAGTAAGAGTTTGCTGATAGCAGATTCGGTGTCACTACTGCTCCGGGTCTCTCCAGCTCTGCACAGGTACAGCATGGCCAGTGCATTGCCCCCACCCCCCCGTGCTTGGCACCCAGTGTGAGATGAAGGGAGCCCCTCTCGCGGGGAGCTCAGCAGCCTTGTGATCCTGCCTTGGGCCTCTGCTCCACGGAGCCATCTGTCCACAAGCAACATGGCACCACACCACTAACGCACGTCACACAAGCTGCCAAACAGCCATCCGCTAACAGCGTATCTCTGCCACCACAGACCTGGGCTGGGAGAGAACCAATGATTAAGGGTCACAGTTCCAGTGCCAGCCTGGTACAACCCCCTGAGCCATGCAGCCCAGGCCAGCTAAACTCTTACATGGCACTGTGGGACCTAAATGGCACAGTAGGACTGGGCCTGTTGTTTTTAGTGACGTCTCTCTCTCTGTAGTGCTCTCATTTTAATCACTCTAGAGGAGAAGTGCATTCCTCTGCAATCTGCAGGGACGTCAGAAAGCGCTCAGGGGGTGTCTGACATCAGGGCTGTGCTAGGTAATCGCTTCTTGGCATTTTCAACAGGAGTTTTACAAAAAAAGATCCCTGATATGGCAAACGCAAGAGACCGTGTCCTGAATTGCACGTCCTAACTCCCATCAGATTTGGGCACACATGTCAAGGCGAAAATATTGTCCTAGGCTAGGTGGAAAGAAACCTGACACATCTGACTCTTACAGATAAGCGAGGATTGTACCAGAGTTATCTCATCAGGCGACTGCATGAATAAGGCAGTGTGCCAAGGGGAAAGTGTGCTCCTTTCTAACCGCAGTCTGTGGCTAGTCATCTACTGCACTCAGTGCTGTAATGGCAAAGTGGGAGCTTTCCGTTGGAAATTATCAGGAACAGCCACAGCTTCTGCTTTCAAACTTCTCGTCGACTCCACCCTAGCACCTGTGGCAATATTGTCACATTGGAGTTCAGTAGCCAGGGGATGTAAAGCAGTTGCTGGCAGTGCGATAGGACAGAGAGGGAAATAGAAGGAAACATTTACACGACTAGGTCTCTTCGCACAGCAAATGTTTTGATTAATTTAGTAAAAGATCCAGGCCCAATGGAAGCAGGCCATAGTTCTGCTAAGCTGAATGCAAGGGCCTGATCCGTGCTAATCACTAGGCTGCCGGGTGTATGGAGTCGATCCTCTGGGCCCACTAAGATCTCTTTGTACTGCCAGGGTAGAGGGATCTTGGACCAACCCTACATGGCTCCACCTGCCATGGGGAGCCAGAGGCCGGCACACTGGAGTGGCAGGGGCTATGGGTCCATATGGTCAAAAGCAAAGCCAGGAGTCCTAGGCATCCATAGAGCCCTGGAGTTGGCAGGGACCAGAAGGGAGGCTTGTGCTTGACCTCAGGAGAGGGGCAGGAGAGATTGGTGGGGCTAGCCCAGGGCACACAGCACACTGTAACCTGCCCTTGTAATGCACTGTTAACTGGCCACTCACTCCTGCTCGCTCACACCAGAGTCTGGTGCAAATGAGTTGGTAACAGTATCCAGAGCTGACTAGAAACCATGTATTTTAGCCAAAATCTCCGTGACCTTCTTCTGAACACATCATTTGGCTACTGAGCTGCAGTCTCACTAAGGCACTGACAGGCTGACATTTTTAACCAAGGATGCCTACAGGTAGGTGCCCCTATAAGCCCAGCCCGGTTCCAGGCACACTGAAACCCCACAGTTTCTGAGCAAAGCAATGTGGCTGCAGAGGCTCCCATCTCTGAAAATTAGGCCAGTATCCACTGAGCTCAGGAGAAGACTTTCGTTGAGTTCAGTGGGAGCTGGAGGAGGTCACAACCTGGCTATCTCTGGGCACCCAAGTATGAAGATTTTGGCCACAGTGCCTGATCTCAGAGGTGCTGAGAACCTACAACTCCTGTTTAAGTCAACGTGAGCCCTGGAGCTCAGCACCCCTGAGAATGGGGCCCATTCTGCTAGGACATTCTGCAGCATCCACTTAGTTGAGGCCATTCTGGGCTCAGTCCTGCAAGGCACTGATCACCCTGCCTGGACGACCCTTTTCCCCATTATAACATGTAGGCATGGAATAAGAAACTGCCAGCCTCTAGCCTTCTTCAGCATAGCAGTAAGCATGGAATCTATGGCTGTCTTTAGCCATGGGATGTGGAGATATGTGCCCAGCTCAATGCTCAGGGGGGTAAGCCACATCCTCCCTGTGATCCAGACACTGCTTAAAGGGCACTGTTATGGTTTTGGATGCTAGAAACACAGCACTGTCTCGCTGAAAGCCTTTGGGACACCTTCAGTGCATTCCTTATCCTTTTCCTGGCCTTACCTGTGTGCTCCTGGCGCTGTTGACACAGGAAGCCATGTCCAAGGTGCACGGTTTATGCAAAGTAGCTAAAGAGTGTCTGAGTGAGTTTGACAAGTGAAAGGTGAAAGCGCAACACAGCTTCCCTCCCTCATGGTCCGCGAAGGGGCTGCGGGGAGCAGATGAGGGGCCACGAAGGAAAAGTACAAAATATAGATCAACGTGAAGAGACTTTGGAAAGGCCTAAGATTGGTCACCGCTAGAGAGCTATGGCCACAGCTGCCGGGACAGTCAATTAAACTCCGGCCCTCCCACCTCCCTGGGTCTGTCTGGGAGAGTCACGTGAAGCTATGCTGTAGTTACGTGTCCAGAGCGGCTGGAAAGCTGGATCAAGAGCTGGCTCTTCAGTGCTGCCTGAGATCCAAGTCCATGTTGCAAGGCCCAATCCAGACATGGGCTCTGCCATGGAACCCTCCGGACTTCAGCGGGAGTAGGGGCTGCTGGGGAGGAGCAGCAGAGGGAATCGGGTGAGGGGAGGGGTTGGAAGAGAATGCCCAAGGTCTGTGGTATAGTCCTGAGCACACGGCTGCTGAGTTTTAGAGGGATAATATTTCCCCAGTATTCCTAGGTAGGCAAAATACCAGTGATGGGAGACGATGGTGCAAGTGTTTAGTTTTTATTGCTCACACAGGAATAGCAGATCTAAATCATTCTACGGTGGCTGGACTTTGACCAAAGCAATGGGAAGGAAAAAAAGATCAAAATAAAACTGAGGGGTAGTATCCATTATCTGTATGGTCATTTTCCAGAGGGATATTCAAAGCCTCTGATATTCCTGCTTCTTCTGACTTTGGTGCTTCCCCTAGCTCTGTAAAAGAGAAAGAGAAAAGCCATTTCCATGTTGAGTGTCACGGTATTTTCCTTAACTCCCCAGCTGCTGGAATCGTGATCACTTGAGAATCTTAGCTTTTATTAAAAAAAAAAAAAAAAAGGAAAGGTTCCTATCCCTTTGTGAGGGGGTGTCCTCCACACACACAGCCAGAAGGGGTAAATTAGGCCAATTAACTTGCCCCTGGAGGAAAGCCAGGGATTGCTAAAGCCTAATTGCTGACAAAGTCCTGCTGGGGGAGGAGCTGGGCTGGGTTCATAAAGCCAGGAAGTTGGCAGCAGAAAGGGGGCTGTGGGGAAATTAGTCTGCAGTCCTGTCCTGGGAGAAGGTGTGTGTGTTTGGGGCTGCGGAGTGTCGTCTACAGTTACTGCCTGGGAGGAGGGGGTTTGGACTGGCAAACCCAGAGAGTGGGGGAACCAGAAGGTCGAGCTCAGAGGTAGGAAGGTGTTCAGGAAAAGAGCAACAGGGTCTGAGGGGATGGTTTCAAAGCCCCTAGGGGAGGCGGATGTTCCATTTCCATCAATGTCAATGGGAAATGGGCACCCAAATCCCATAGCCAGTTGTAGGAATCTCAGCCCAATCTCCAGGTAGCCCCCTGTGGAATAAACATGAGCGGCCTGATGTCAACAGCACTAAGTCCCAGTGAGTTCCTTGTGAGCCAGGAAGAGGCCAGGGTAATACAGGGACCCTGTCATCTCTGTAGCTGTCCCATGGGGCACCTATGGGGAGAAGCCTTGGGCCCCAGACTCTCCACACCTGCCATTTCCAGGCTGCACTGGTGATGAATGGGTTCCTCTTGGGACTGGACTTGGCGGGATCCTCTTCTTGTTGCCCAGGCCCAGTTCTCTGCTCGGCTCTGCCCCCTCTGCACTGACTGTCTGGGACATCCCTGCTGCGGGGACCTCCGGGGTGGGGAAATTCCCCGAAGACCTAGACAGAGCCATCCGCTCCACTCCCACCTTGTGGCACTTGTGGCAAGGGAAGCGGGGCCTTCCCAGGGGTTGCCGTTTGGAACAGACTGGCTCAGCAAGCGGGGTGCCAGGAGGTTGCTGCAGCTTTGTCGCCGCTGTGTACAAATGCAGGCCTGAGCGAGGAAGAGGCTCTGCAGCTAGCCAGTGACTGCTCCATTGCCTGGCTGGGCAGTTCCTCTCCTCCCCAAGGATACACCTAGGGGAGAGTTCTCTGGGAATATGCTCTGATCCCCGAGGGTCTCTAACCGCTTACCTGCTGGATGCAGAATATCCTCAGCTGGGGGGCCCTCTACCGCCTCCTGCTGAGTCCCACCAGACAGCTCTTGAGCCACAGACAGGGCGGGCTCCTCCTCATGGTGCCCTGGAGATGCCTGTGATTTCTCTGGGGGCTCCTTCTCCACCTCCTCTTGCACTTCAGGCTGAGGCTCTGGCTCTGTACCCTGCTGTCGGCCTCTTCTTCTCCCAGCTCCTCGGCCCCTCTTTGGCCCTGTGCTCTTACCCCGCTCTCTGTCGGAACATTACAGCATCTCACACAGCACCGTGAACCAGGGGACAACCCCCCCAGGCACCAAGGAGAGGGAAGCCCCCAGCTGCCAGGCACTTTCAATGTGAGTTGGGTGTTGGATTCCCCTACGCAAAGAGCGCTTTGTCAGTGTAGCTGTGGTGCTGTGCTCTACTGGCAAAGAGCTCCTCCTGTGGACACAACTAGGCCAGTGAAGCTCAGCACTATTGCTGGTGTAGCTTATTCCAGCCACTCCTCTTCTCCCCCAGCCCAGCCCAGCCCAAGCAAACTAAACGCTCCTGGCAAAAGTATCGTTCTGCTGCTATAGCTGGCTGCACTAGGGGCTTTGGCTGGCACAGTTACATCCGTCACAGGTCACACATAGAGCGACGCTGGCAAAAGTCTGTAGTTAGACCTGGCCTGGGCATTAGTACCTCTCCCCTTTGTAACATAGATGTGGGCAAACTTGATATTCTGGGAGAGAAATCACTGCCTGGGAAAATAATGCACCATGGCCAACACAGGCTTTCCTATGGATTGATGCACACCGCTGGTGAATTCTGAGCTTGCCTGGGCAATAGAGGCTCATGCCTAAAGCCAAGTGTCTTGCCAGCAGAGTGAGTGGGCAAAGTCACGCCTCCAGAGAGGTACCACCACCTGGAGAGAGGCTCACATATACTGGTCCAAGCTGGCTTCTCCAGGGACCAACAGCCAAAGAAAGGACTTCTGGTTAAATATCCTGAGTTTAAACTGACTCAGGGCCTTCTTCCTGAGCCAGCAAACAGACCGGACCCCTGGTCCCAGGGGGCCCCCAATCCTTAGGGAAGAGTTGGAAGGAATTTAGCCTACTGAGACAGCATAAGACTGAGAGGGCTTGTTCTGAGCTGAAGCTGGGGTGAAGTTGTGACTGCAGGAAAACCACTCAGTGGGGTTTGAAGGACTTGCTGGAGTCGGGGTGATCTCTGGTGAGCTCACTGGATTCTGTTACTGTTTTCCTCTTTTCTCTGGAATGCTTTCATCTTAAGAATAAATGTGCTTGCTTAGGCAGAGCCGTGTGGTAACTTAGCTATGGCAATTACCCTGTTTGCTGTCTCTGAGGAGAAAAGTCAAGCAGGCTGCGTAGGCAGCCAGACTGCTGGGGATCTCCCAGTGTAGGCAGGGAGGTGTGCAGCCTGGTCAGGAGGGAGAAAGATGGCTGGGAAGCTGGGAGTCTACAGTGGGTGCAGGTGCCCTGAGCTGTGATGGTGTGGTCACCGGAGGTAGGGCTAGATGGCCCAGTCCAGAGCAAGGGAGCAGGAGCAGCCCTGAGAGGCGGCGTGACTCACACCAACCCCGAATCACCATTCCTTCTCCCTGCCCAAGGTCTCCCACAGCTGCCAAGTTTTGTGTGGCTCCATGTCTGACAGTTTATGCAAATTATTTAATGAGCTACTTTGCACCCGCACAATCTGCGTATCACAATAAATGCCAGCTTATGGTCAATACACACTGCCTGGAGCAGCGGTGAGAGATAGGACATGGAGCTGCACACCACTTGGCAGCTCTTAGGCTGGGGCAGGTGGAGGGGTGGGGAGGCTGAAGGGTGTCTGGGGCGCCAGAGGAGGTGGGGATGGTGCTGGGGTGTCTGGGTCAGTGGGAACTAGAGGGTAGATGAGGAGGCTAATGTGTATCAAGTCCTAGCTGGGGGCTGGCAGGGGACTGGTGCTGTCTCTGGGGGCTGGCAGGGGGATGTGTCTGCATGAGGGAGCCTGGGGCTAGTATTGAGCCCCTTTACTTTCTGTCCACCAGCCCGGCCACCCACTGCAGAATAGCCCATTGCGTGCGGCATGCTGGGTAAAACCTCATGGCTGCCTTGGGCAGCGGATTGGTTTCCCCCACGTGCTCTGTCAGTGATCCCTGAGCTCACCAGGACGTGTGTGAATGTTTGACCAGCAGAAGATTTGGATCCGTGGGTCCTTTCTTTACTTGTGCTCCTCCCCTGGGCAGTAGCATAGCGGTGTTCATTGCACTTACCACTGCACGTGTTCAAAGGGACAGGGCTAGACTTGGCCATTGGGCCCCGCCCTGAGCCGGGGTGGTGTGTAGGCAGCATCATCCCACAAGTAGCCCTTGGAGGCAGAGTTACAGCCCCGCGGCTCTCAGCGTGGGCTCATCTCTCTCCCACCCAGCACCAGCTCACCCAGGCTCTGCCCACTTCCCGCTCTGCCAGAGGGGACGCACCATAACAGTGCAAAGGGGTTCTTCCACCCCCCATGTGAGCATATAGTCCGAGTCACAGCTCAGCGCGAGGCCGTTCCCTGTGTACAAGGGGTGCTTCCCTGTCGCTAAGATCAAATTCCCCTGGGTGTAAGTATAATTTACCCCAGAACCCACTGGACAGTATCTTTCTCCTGTGCCTCCGCTTTCCTTTTCCTCAGCAGCTCTCGGTCTCGCAGGCGGTGTGTGATGGCCCCTACAAGAACAGACCAATTGTCAATGTGGTGTCATGACTGAAGACTAGCCCTGGCTATGACAGGGACACAGCAGGTGAGTCAAGCGGGAGCACCCTGGGGTGGGGCCTGCTAGTGGAAGGGAGTCACCTCAGCCAGACAGCCAGCTATCATGGGACAGCAGTGCCCTAGAGGCCGCAGATAAGGGGCAAGTGATCACATCCTTCATGCTGCAGATAACACTTTAATGAAAGCAGACGGGCTTTGGGCATGGACTGGACATGCCCAGCTTCTTGGACAATAGTTCCCACAGGGCAGTGCGTGCTGCATCCAGAACATTGTCTCCCATTAAATCTTTGCATAGCAGCTACTTGGAAAGCCTGCAGGCTGTTAACCCAAAGCCGGTTGGATTGGCAGGGTGTCATTCTGTCTCTCCCGTCCCTTGTCTGTTAGTTAGTCCCACGCTTGGCTCCCTCGGCTCTGAGTGGGCCTGGACACGTGGCTTTACCTCCCTCTGAGCTGAATTTGCTGCTGTTTGAAGGCTCATGTATTCATTGCTCATCTGTACTTGGAGAGCTGCCAGGTATTCATGAATCCCAAGGTTTATCCAGTTTTACCTACACTGAGTATTCATTGTGGCCTAGTGGATACACACTGGCCTGGGACTCCTCAGACCTGCATTCTAATCCCAACTCTGCAACTGGCTGCTGGGTGACCCTGGGGAAGTCTCTTGAACTGCATTCAAAAAAGAATGAGAAGTTCATGGAGGGTAGGTCCATCGGGGGCTATTAGCAAGGTGGTCAGGGATGTAAACCCATGCTCTGGGTGTCCCTAGCCTCTGGCTGCCAAAGCTAGGAGTGGACGACAGAGGATGGATCACTTGCTGATTCCCTGTTCTGTTCATTCCCTCTGGGGCACCTGGCATTGGCCACTGTCGGCACACAGGATACTGGACTAGATGGACCTTTGGTCTGACCCAGTGTGGCCGTTCTTACTTCCCGTCTGTAATACAGGGGTAATGACACTGACCTCCTCTACAAAGTGCTTTGAGATCTACTAGTGAGAAGAGCCAGGGATCACTATCTGTCAATCTGCAGTAGGTGCTCGCACGTGGCTTCCTGTGGAAGGGCCAGATCCTGCGAGAGGCGATGCACCCTGGCCCGGCTCTGACAGTACGGGAAGGCACTCGGATGCTCCGGGGGCGAGCAGTCATGAGGAGGGCAGGGAGAGGCTCCGTCAGGAATGAGTTCCCGGGCTCTGTTGGAGTGGGGTCGGAGTGCTTGGCACCTGGCAGGACTGAGGCCTAATGGGTTTCAGCCAGTCAGGGACCAGGAACATTCCTGTCTGACAGGCCGAGCACTCACTGCCGGGAATAATGACAGTCACAGGGTCTATCTGCCAGTGCCGGCTCTGGCTTTTTTGCCGCCCCAGGCAAAAAAGCCTCCCGCCGCGCCCCCCCCCCCCTCCCCCCCAGCGCGGCAGGGGAGGGCGCCGAGCCTGGCTGCGGGCTGCTCTCCCCGACCGGCCGGAGCGCCGGGGGGAGGGCGGCGAGCCCGCCGCGGCTCCGCTGGCGGCCGGAGCCCCAGGAGGAGGGCGGAGAGCCCGGCCGGGGCTCCACTCTCCCCGACGGCCAGAGCGCTGGGAGGAGGGCGGCGAGCCGGCTGCGGCTCCGCTCTCCCCGACGGCCAGAGCGCTGGGAGGAGGGCGGCGAGCCGGCTGCGGCTCCGCTCTCCCCG
>NW_020664445.1:3498736-3508569 GCF_002925995.2 Terrapene triunguis | reverse complement strand
AGCGCTGGGAGGAGGGCGGCGAGCCGGCTGCGGCTCCGCTCTCCCCGGCGGCCAGAGCGCCAGGAGGAGGGCGGCGAGCCCAGCCGGGGCTCCGCTCTCCCCGGTGGCCAGAGCCAGAGCACCGCGCCGCCCCCCTCCAGGTGCCGCCCCAAGCACAAGCTTGGTGGGCTGGTGCCTGGAGCCGGCCCTGCTGTCTGCACTGCAATTAGACACCTGCGGCTGGCTGGCCCATGCCAGCTGGCTCAAACAAAGGGGCTGTTTCATTGTGATGTTCAGGCTCGGTCTGGAGTCTGGACTCTAGGACCCTGCAAGATGGGACTGTCCCAGAGCTTGGGCTGCAGCCTGAGCCTGAACATCTACAACGCAGCCCAAGTGAGCCTGAGTCAGCTGGCACAGGCCAGCTGCAGGCGTCTAATTGCAGAGCAGACGCACCCAGCGTGACTCCCTGGGCTGACGGCTGTTTGCAGAAAGGAGGGCACAATTCCCTGCAGCGCAGGACCCAGCACAAGACCCCCATTAACCCTGTGTGAAAGGCTCCAGCGGCACAGGGCTGGCACATCACCCATTCATGAATTAGTCCTCACTGCCTCTGTGGGCTGGTGGTTTTGGCTCAGTGACTTGTACATGCCCTGTTTCTCCCTCCCTACGCCTCAGTACAACGTGAACAAGGCTCAGGGCACAGCTGCTAGCAGACTCCTTGGCTGAGACTCACGGCCGCAGAGGTGCCGTGCAGGCAGAATATAACACATCTCTGCGCCAGCTCTAGCGAGGGACGGTGTGGAGTCGGGAGTGAGGAATGTGGCATGTAACTGATACATTAAAAGAATAAATGAGTTGTGACTTTCATAATTTCAAACAGACCTGCACAACACACACTAAACTAAACACAGACAACTGTTCGAAATAATTACACCTTCCAGCCAACAGCCGCAAAGCACGTTAATGCATTAAGCTTCCCAAACAAGCCCTGGGAGAACCAGGAAGGGTTATCACCAAATGGAGAAACTGAGGCACAGACAGGCAAAGTGACTTGGTCACAAGGAATCTGACTGTTCTGGGAATAGAACCAGCATCTCCTGACTGCCCATCTGGTGTGCTAAGCCAAGAATAGCCTTCTCTGGTTCTGTAACCCTGAACAGGAGGCAATGATGGGAAATTAACTCTGGGAATGCTTCTTTCACGTGCTTTGGATCCCACCCTGAGCTGAGCACCAGGCTACGGAATTATTATTATTACAGTAATGCCTGAAGGCCTCCCCATGCTGGGCGCTATAGAGACCCAGTAAGAGACAGTCCCCATCCATGAGAAGCTCACAGTCTAAACAGACAAGACAGGGAAAGGGTGGGAGATTACAATGTGATTCAAAATGTGTAATAGAAAGTGGGCAATATGTAGTAAGGGGTGTGTGCCATAGTCCTATATAACGTCAGAGGCTGCCCTTAATTCTCAGCACAGGAATGTTGTGAAATATCACGTTCTAAAGGTATAAAAATGCCATATTGACAATCCCTAATAACAATGCCCCCTCCGAAGGAATTATTTTAGTGACCTGCCATGGCTTACAGTGTTCAGTGGATAACCTGTTGTCTGTCAAATAGTAAAGCAGCAGGAGATTTGCTGAGAAGACTGGCTATGTCAAATGGTAGAAGGACACTCACAGGACTGACGGGATGAATTCACTGATGGTTATAAAACCAGGATGCATTTAGCTACTGATGTATGTTGTACTTTGCATGTGTAACAGAGATCAACTCCTTATTTCTTTTTGTGAGCTAAGAGACTGTCAAAACTTGCTGAGAAACAAACTAATTAACTCTGAGAAAAATATTCTAGGCTAAGAGTAATAAAACCTGTGCCACCTTTACACACCGGCCTAAGCAAATTCTTTTTGACTGATCAGTCCGAGACCTCCAGCCCATGTCTTTCGTTATTGCGAGAGAGTACTGAAAGGCTGAGAAGCAGACTGACTAGGGTTTGCATGCATTCTATTATCCACAGTCTCTGTATGTTGGCATTTGAAGTCTGGTGTATGGAGTCCACCTATTGCTTGTGTGGGGCCTGTTTAAACTGGAATGGCAAACTGTCTCGTTGCTTAAAATACTCTGGGATCTCTGATTTCAGCTACATGCTTGCAAACCCTCCCCCTGCAGAGGTGTCGCTACACACCTGCTTCCAAGACTTGCGTGCAGGTAAAAGCAATAACTTGGATGGGTTTCACAGCACATGGCAGTGCTTTGCATTGACCACTTCACTCACAGGACAGAAACCTCACGCAAAATGCCCATATCCTTTAACAAAAGAACATTGATGCACAAAGTAAAGGCCAAATCAAAGAGGCATAAAATTCTATATAACCCTACTGGGTATTTGTAGGGGCTCAGGATTCTGACTGCTCTGAGAAGCATTTCCAAATGCTTGTACCCTTTGCGACAATGAGAAAAATAACCTGACTGTTAGTTTGTGCTGGGCAATCATCTGTTTCTTCCATACTCTGTATACCAAGCATCTACCGTAGCTTACGTACATAGTTTCAATCATTTAACTCTTTTTTTGCATGCTATTGGTGAGTTGCAATTTTATCTCTTTTCTGCTAAGACGTCTAGTGATGCATTAGACTATAACAAGGTCCCGTTCCTCCCGTCATGACATTAACTTTGTAATGTTACCTGGCACAGTGTATTCCTCTCTGGCTGGTGGAGGCTGCTGGGAAGATCCCGAGTAAGGATGGTCCTTTTCTAAGCCCTCCATTTTTCTTTGCAGTTTGTTGCTGGGGTTCTGGGTTTTAACTAAAAAGCAGCTTAGCTGCGCAGTAAGGGCCTCAGGAGTTAGTTGGGCTACATACTACAAAAGGAGTAGTTTGAGAAAAACACAGCCCGCCCACTCAACATGGCTTATCTGGCCTGGCCACGGGTCTGGTACTGCTGTTCTCCTTATCATGTCACAAAGCTGGGGGAGCCTGGGCTCATGTCCTGCCGTCTTGCTGCAAAGGAATATTAGTGTGCTTCTTCACGACTGCTGCTCCTCAAATAGGCAGTTAAGAGCGGCTGATGCTGTCGAGTGTAGAGACCCTGGTGTTTAATAAGGGGTGGGGGAGGGAGCTAAGCAGTCCCTTCTACTTGCTCTCCTGCCTCTCGCATCAAAGGGCAGCAAGCCCAACACAAAGGAGGCAGTGCCCCAGGCAGTAGGCTCTCATTTGAGGTCTTAAGTGGGACATAAGTGGCCAAAGGCTTTCAGCACAGGGGTGAATTTCACTTTTCAAGGACACTTGTGCATCTCAGATCCCTGGGGTAGAGCGCTTAAAGACAACCAGCTTTGCCCAAAGGGAAAGACTTTTGTGGCTGGGCACGGCCTCCCATGCAGCTCCTGCTTTCTGAGCTGTCAGTTCTCCACAAGCCTGTGCATGGTGTCTCTCCCAGTCCGCGGCCCACTTTGTGAGAATGTTGATGACACCCGCTCAGCACCATTTTGTGCCCTCGGTGCTGCATTTTAAGCAGTCCTTCCCAGTCTCGCCCTTAATCAGACAGTGCCAGTCCTCATACTCGCAATATCAAGGCCCCAACCCAGCAAAACACTTAGGTATGTGCAGAGGATGGGAGGAAGGGAATCCCAGTGCAGACCTGACCTGGGGCCATCTGCCATTGGAGGGAGGAGAGAACCTTCGGGAGGCACTGTCAGTAGGAAGTCCATGGTATGGTGCATGGGAGAATAGGCCCTCTGGAGCCACAGTTGCAGGCAGTGAAAGTGAAGATGAATGAAGGCGGTAACATGCAGGCAGGCCACCATGTGGCCAAGAAGGGAAAGGTAAGCCCTGGCTGGAAAGGAAGAACTGGCGGTGGAGACCATCCGTTCTTGTGGGGTCTCTGGAACCTGTCCTCCGGTAGACAGGCGCGTGCGAAGACCGCATTGATGTGGGCCCCAATGAATTCTAGGGATTGTTTGGGATCCAAAGTCAATTTTCTGATGTTTATGCTCATCCCCAGGGAGGAGAGGAGTGTGAGTAGCATGGAGATTGAGGCTTGAGCCTTCTCTTTGGATCACGCTGCTATCAGCCAGTTGTTGAGATAAGGGAATATAAGGACCTCTTGATGCTGAAGATGGGCCACCACTACCGAGGGAACTTTGGTGAAGACCCGTGGAGCAGTGGTGAATCCGCAAGGTAGAACCATGTATTGGACATGTTGAGTTTCTGCCATGAAGCTCAAATGCCTGTGGATAATATGGATATCCATGTGAAAGTAAGCGTCCTGTATATCGAGAGCTGTAAACCACATGCCTTTCTCTAGCAAAGTTATGACGGTTGCTAAGGTGACCATACTAAACTTTGGCCTGCATATGAAGTGGTTGAGATGACTGAGGTCTAAGATCAGTCTCCACCCATCCGTCTTCTTGGGAACTAGGTGGAATAGAACCCTGGACCCTGATAGGTTGTAGGAACAGGTTCTATCACTCAGCTTTGCAGCAGGGAGTCCACTTCTAAGGTGAAGACTGTGACAGGTTGGGTCACAGAAACCCCCTTTGGACTGTCACCTGATGTGCTGAGACTACCTCTGAGCCCGTTTTCCCTGGCAGCTTGGGACTTCAGTGCCCTGCCTGGTTGTGCCAGACACGCTAGCCTGCTGCAAACACAGACTCAGGGTCTGAACCATGTCCTCTAAAGCTGCAGACTTAACTGGAAACAGCTTAAGAAGTGCTCCTATCTCTAGCACCCAGCTCCCCAACTCCCAATGGGATCCAAACCCCAAATAAATCCATTTTACTCTGTATAAAGCTTATACAGGGTAAACTCATAAATTGTCCGCCCTCTATAACACTGATAGAGAGATATGCACAGCTATTTGCTCCCCCAGGTATTAATCACTTACTCTGGGTTAATTAATAAGTAAAAAGTGATTTTATTAAATATAAAAGGTAGGATTGAAGTGGTTCCAAGTAATAACAGACAGAACAAAGTAAGTTACCAAGCAAAATAAAACCAAAACACTTAAGTCTAAGCCTAATACAGTAGAAAACTGAATCCAGATAAACTCTTACCCTCAGAGATGTTTCAATAAGCTTCTTTCACAGACTAGACTCCTTCCTAGTCTGGGCCCAATCCTTTCCCCTGGTACAGTTCTTGTTAGCTCAGGTTGTAACTAGGGGGTTTCTCATGACTGCAGCCCCCTTTGTTCTGTTCCACCCCCTTTTATAGCTTTGGCACAAGGCGGGAATCTTTTGTCTCTCTAGATCCCCACTCCTCCTTCTAAATGGAAAAACACCAGGTTTAAGATGAGTTCCAGACAGTACCAGGTGACATGGTCACAATGTCCTGTGAGACCCCCCAAGCCTTCATTCTTCCTGGCCTGACTCACAGAAAGGCTTGCAAGTAAACAGAGCCATCTACAGTCAATTGTCCTGGTTAATGGGAGCCATCAAGATTCCAAAACCACCATTAATGGCCCATACTTTGCATAGTTACAATAGGACCTCAGAGTTATATTTCATATTTCTAGTTTCAGATACAAGAATGATACATTCATACAAATAGGATGACCACACTCAGTAGATTATAAGCTTTGTAATGATACCTTACAAGAGACCTTTTGCATGAAGCATATTCCAGTTACATTATATTCACACGCATTAGCATATTTTCATAAAATCATATGGAATGCAACATCACAAGGACACTGCCCTGAGAGTGGTCCCTGAGGTGTGGCCAGGGGACGTAAGGGAGGTAGTATTGTGAACTCGATCGTATGCCATGTTGAATGACATCCAGGACCCACTTGCCTGTTACTGCACTCCAAGCTGGTAAGAAGAGTGCTAGATGCCCCCTGAAGGGGGTGGGGTAGGTGTGTGGCATGAGGCAAGGTGGTTGCCGGCTCTCTAGATGCATTCAGAAATATCACTTCTGCGAAGATGGCATATGAGATGCCAAAGGCTGTGGAGATGAACCTGGAGAACGGGGCCGTTGGGTCTTCTGTCATTTGTGAGGCGGCTCAGAGGGCCGCTGATGGAAGAATTGAGGAGTGCTGAATCATTGTGTCAGTGGTGGGCGATAAAACTCCAGTTGTTTGACTTCTTTTTCCACCGACGTGGAGCGTGCATGGTCTTGTCAGGCTCACTCCCTGGCCACCTGTAGGATGAGGAAATTGAGTGGGGGGGTGAGAGAACAGAAACTCAGACCCCCTTGCAGGTACAGCGTACCTCTTCTCCCCCCCCTTGAGGGTGGGGGCGCAAGTGCAGTGGCACTGGAACATTTTTAGTATTGGGTGTGCTGAAAGCCAGCCCCCTTACCCCTGTCCGCGCCCCCTGCCCCCGAGCTGGGAGTAGGGATGTGTCTCCGGGATGGGGAGAGCCAGACAGGGGTCAAGGGACTGAGGCTGTGGCCACCGCTGGGGGTGGGGCCAGGAGCGGAGCCCTGGGCAGGGGCTGGCAGCCAGGACCCCACGTGCAGGGCCAGGAGCAGAGCCCCAGCTGTGGGGCCGGGAGTGGAGCCCTGGGAGCAGGGGGGCTGGGTGTGGGGCCCCGGGAGCAGAGGCCTGGGAGCAGGGGGTGGCCCCAGGCATGGGGCCAGCGGCCGGGACCCAAGCCCCAGGTGCGGGGTTGGGGAGCGGAAGGCTGGGAGCAGGGCCCCAGGTGGAGTGGGGCTCAGGGCCAGCCCCTGGGACCTGAGCCGGGGAGTGGAGCCCCAGGTGCGGGACCAGCGGCTCTGCATAAAAGCTGAGGCTCCTGCAGCACCCCTACTTCCTGCGCCTATGCGCAAGTGGCCGAAGTGTGCCAGACAGTCCGAGCTGGTTGAAGAATGGTGGTGTTAATTGGTAGAGCCACTCTGGACGGTACTGAGGCTTGCAAGACATCAAGCAACTGGTGCTGTTTGTCCTGTACCTCCTCCAGTGGGAGATGGAGGTGCTCATCACCCTGTATAGTAGGTCCTGGAACTGACGGCAGTCATCCAGGGGCAAGGAGGGAGCCAAAGACACTGAGAAGTCTGGTGACAAAGAAGGGAACTGCTCTGGTACTGGCAGTGTTGTTGGAGTCGGGCTTATGTGGTTCTTCCTCCAATACCGGTTTTTAATGCCTATTCTATGACAGTTGAAGAGGCAGGTTGGGGGACTCCTCCTAAGCTGAGCAGGAAGGTTCTGATGGTGGATACTGGGGCCAGGACCCCCGTACGGCAAACAAGGTGGATCCGACGTTTGCTGCGAAGGGCCCCAAGGAGTGGGGTACCAACAACTCTTTTGCTAGGGAAAAGGAGGGCACTGCCACTGAGTCGGCAGAACCTTTGGAGAGTCATATCGATGATATAGGAGGGACAGACCCTGTGCCCCTTCCAGTCCTCCGATGCTGAGAAGTCAGAGCCTGGTTAAAACGGTGGTGCCGCTGGAACGTGGGAGGTGAGTCCAAACTAGGAGAGCGTACCCCTTAGGTAGTGACTGCCCCTGAAGCCATGGAGACCTCACACCTCCATGGCAAAGAGTTCATGAGGCTCGGGGGCCGACTCCAGCCTCCCCACAGTCAATGGTACGTGCTCTACAGTCTGAACTGGAGCCGGAACAGAGGACTCCCTTAGAACTGAGAGTGCCCTTGATGTCGGTGGTGCCGTTCTGGAAGGGGTACGGTATCGGCAAGTCCGGCCTTCTGTGCAATTTCTTGTCATGCTTGTGAGCCTTGGATCTGGGCCCAGCAGCCTTCCAGGCAACCCATAGGTGCTGGAACTAGGAGAGTGGGGGATACTGCTGCACCCCCTGGCTTGAAGTGGTTTCCATCATATGCAGGGTTTACAGTTTGGTTCAATGGCTCTCAGCACCCCCACTATACAAGTTGTTCCAGCACCCCTGAGGCAACCCCCTAGTAAGCCATTCTTGTTAGACAGTCCTGCACATAAAATCATGTGAGTGTTTGCAGGATAAGGGCCACGGACTGCAACCCAGGACACCATCCTAAATCACAGGCAGCTACTGCCTGAGATGAGACGAAGCTTCAGCTGAAATGAGAAAACCGTCCCCTAACTGTGTGAAGTGTCTGCTTCCTCTAGGCCATGTCCTGCAGCAGTGATGGGCCAACCTGGGCAGGGGCAGCCTGCCTGGGGGCTGGAGGGTCGGCCTAGTCCTATATCCAGTGCCTGGTTCCAGTTATGAAGGTAGTGGCTGGAGGGACGTGGGGGCGAGGGGTGGGGCTTGGTTCATAAAGTTAATGGAGATATCCTATCTCCTAGAACTGGAAGGGACCTTGAGTCCAGCCCCCTGCCTTCACTAGCAGGACCAAGTACTGATTTTGTCCCAGATCCCTAAGTGGTCCCCTCAAGGATTTAACTCACAACCCTGTGGTTAGCAGGCCAATGCTCAAACCACTGAGCTATCCCTCCCCCCTAGGGTATGTATTTGGTTTTATGGTGATGTGAACTCTGGAAAAGGGGGCAGGAATCATCCCCAGGTGTTTCAAGAGGATGACTGTGCACCAGGGATTCCCCAGTGCCTCACATCTGGTCCCATTGTGTTGCTCCAGGGGGTGCATGGAAGGGAAGGGGCACCCTGGGCACTGCGAGCGCCTGATGAGGCCTGTCATGGAGCTGCCTAGGAACCGGCTGGCACAGTAGGAACAGAAGGGCAGGTGTGTGCGGCATGCACCTAAGGAGACCCATCCCAAATGGTACGTGGGCCTGACGGGGGTCCCAAGTGACAGACAGGGAGAGCACACGAGGGATTTCTCTGTTCCCCTAACACTGAGACAAGCAGGATGCTTCCTGGCCCTTGCCCTAGTCACGGGGGCCTGGTCCAAAGCCCCCGACGTTAGTAAACATTGGCTGCAATGGTTGCAGGCTCATGCCCCTTCCTTGTAGTGGGGTCCTGGGCCAGCGTTAGCTCTGTAGCGCTATGCATGCCCTCAGCCCCAATCCTGACGGGTGCTGAGGTGCCCAACTCCTATTTATTTCAATGGGCATTAGGTGGCTCGATACCGGCAGTGGTGGTATTCTAGTCTAAAGCAGGCCCTGCTGAAAACGTAGCTGTGCCTCGGGGCCCCACGTACAGGGCTGTACACTCCACTTAGAAAGGAGAAATAGTATCTGTGGATTCTTGTCAGAATAATCGCGTGAAACATTTGGCGGGGCTGGCTGTGTTGGCCGGCAGCTGAGGTTTGACTGAAGGCTCTGGAATAGTCCGTGTGTTGCAAAACTGCTGAGTAACCCGAGACGCTCATATTAGGGCCTGGTGGGGCTTCCTTCTCATGCCCTGGGGGAGATGTGCTCGTTCTCCTGCAGCCTGTTGAAGCATGATAAACGAGCCTTGGCGCTGCAACATGTTACCGGATGACATTGCAAACCCAGGCGATAAAACCTTCCCACCCCTGAGCCTTTGACTAGCTGCGAGAGTCCAATGGCACACCCCTCCTGGAATGTCAATGCCAGCACCACCGACTTGGGGGCTCAGCCACCCAACACGAGTCACTGTGAGGCAGGAGAGGATGACTGCAGGAGCATCCCCTATTCCCCCCACCCACCCACTCACTCACTTAAGCAGCTGCATCCTCATTGGTAGGGTAACTACTGGGGCGGCCCTGCTGCCACGCTGGGGTGAGAAGGAGGCCCCGTGCCACTGCCTCTGTCTCTCTGGGTGGGAGTGACACACTCACACGAAGGAGGATGTGGGGATAGGACATAAGAACATAAGAATGGCCGTACTGGGTCAGACCAAAGGTCCATCTAACCCAGTATCCTGTCTACCTACAGTGGCCAGTGCCAGGTGCCCCAGAGGGAATGAACAGAACAGGTAGCCATCAAGCAGGGCCGGCTCTGGCTTTTTCGCCGCCCCAGGCGGAAAAGCCTCCGGCCGCCCCCCCCCCCGCGGGGGGGG
>NW_020664445.1:3480964-3498336 GCF_002925995.2 Terrapene triunguis | reverse complement strand
GGCTCTCCCCCTCTGGCGGCCAGAGCGCCGGGGGCAGGGCAGCGAGCCCTGCTGTGGCCCCGCTCTCCCCGGCGGCCGCCGCGCCGCGCCGCCCCCCTCCAGGTGCCGCCCCAAGCACCAGCTTGGGTGCTTGGTGCCTGGAGCCGGCCCTGCCATCAAGTGATCCATCCCCTGTCGCCCATTCCCAGCTTCTGGCAGACAGACTAGGGACACCATCCCTGCCCATTCTGGCTAATAGCCATTGATGGACCTATCCTCCATGAACCTATCTAGTTCTTTTGTGAACCCTGTTATGGTCTTGGCCTTCACAACATCCTCTGGCTTGTTTGTTTTAAACCTGATGCCTATTAATTTCATTGGGTGACCCCTAGTTCTTGTGTTTATGAGGAGTAAATAACACTTCATCTACTTTCTCTGCACTAGGACTAGGTGTGGAGTAGGGCCTGTGGTTACAAGTTCATAACCGCCTTGGCTCAGAACACATACCCCATGAATCTGAATCATTTCTTTATACCACCAGGGACACTGCTCTGTCTTCATGGAACAGGTGATCAGCAGACAAAAGGGCCTGTCCTCAGGCTGAAGCGGCAGAAGGATGCGTTCTTGGATATCTGGAGGAGTTACATTTGCACACACTTCCCCCTAGCCACATCCTGGGACACTCACTGAACTTTAACCCTTCACAGTGGTTCAGCTGGTCCTTGCGGCTCATAGCACTTCCCAAGGGTTACGTTGCCCCCCGCCCCCAGACGTTCCACGCGATCCCACACCAGCACACAGCCATTCACATTTTGACTACGCTGAATGCTTAAGCTACTTAAACTTAATTCAATCAGTTTGACCTGAATTCAGTAAGGTTTGTCCTGGCTAGTGCAGCAAAGTGCCATGTCTGGCACACAGAAATCGGTGTAACTAGGTGCTGGGAAGGCACCCTTAGGCACCCCATGGCCCTATTGCCTGGCTAGGGTTAGTCCCTGAATGGCATTTCTGCCATTAGCTCATATTTCACCTGTGTGTAAAACGAGCACTCTGCTAGCGAGCCAGCATGCAGTCTCCAGCCATACAACATCACTTGACAACCATCCGTGTCATTTCTCTCTTTACAGCTGAGGCGCTGGTGCTCTTGTAACCCACACAACACAGCTCCAGGGTGTGGGGTTCTGTCCCAGCCAGTGGCACCGAGCCCAATTAGAGAGCAATTAATGAGTCTGCTACAGCCTTAGCTAGCAGCCAGTTGGCTTTTAGCTCGTGCTGCAGAGGCTCATGCACTAAGCTGCAGAGACCCCAGGTTCAATCCCACCTGCCAATGCCTGGGGTCTGTCGGCGTTATGCTCTCACCTGCCCCTTGGTACCTCAGAACTTTTGGGTGTAAACTTGAGACCTGATCCTCCCACTCCCATCTAGTTCTAGGGTGTGTGTGGTGTCCCTCTCCTCACCCCAGGGCTGGCTACCCCACGCCCTGGGACTGTGTATTACCAGCAGCCAGCCTTTGGCCCAAAGGGAGAACTAAGGCAGGGCTCCCTCCCTGTGAAGCAGTGCTCAGCCGTGCACGGCTTTCAACAGCAAAAGGGTCAGGCCAGGGCGCTTCTTCAAACCTCCCCCATAGCCAGATTCTTTTCTCCGCCCCGCCACTCCAGAGGTCAGGGCCTGGGGACTCTGGTGGCCTAATCTCAGCTTCTCTAGAGCCAGGGGCCAGAGTCTTCATCCCCCACCCCACTGGGGCAGCGGTTGTTCCCCACACACAGAGTCAAGGTGAGAGGAATTCCCGCTCCACCCTCACCCAGCAGAGCCTGTGGGAAGAAGTTCCCCCTTCTCCCTGACTGTAGGCCCCACTCCCCCAGCCTTAGGGATTTGTCAGCAGATGCAACATGGGGTCTTCCTGGCAGTCTCCAAGAGGACTCATCACCCCTCCTCCTCCCCCCTCTCTGCTGCCCCATTTGCTTTTGGCTGGCACAGTCCCTTGCAGGTCAGGAGCTAACTGAGGGGTTGGCGTCACCAGGGCCGGCTCCAGGCACCAGGCAACCAAGCACATGCTTGGGGCGGCACCTGGTAAGGGGCAGCCAATCTTGGGGTGGCAGGGGGGCAGCGTGGTGCGGCGCGGCATTCCGTGGGGGGGGGGGGCTCCGGGGGGGGGGGTTTCGGGGGGGGGGGGGCGCTCTGGCGGTGCGAGGGAGCTCTGGGCCAGCCTCTGGCGCAGTGACAGCCACATAGCAGTTTAGAATAACATCGCAGCCTTGTGATATGGGTTTATTTCGCTCTGTGTACAGACTGAGGGCCCAGTGCCAGCAGTTGGGAGGGAGAGGGGAAAGTGATGCAGAAAGTGGAGTGACGCCAGTAGGTACAGCAGGGAGAGTGTGTGTGTTTTCATTCTGAGTGGTGTTCAGTTAAAGACAAGCCAGAGCCAAAGCCCCAAATTCAACCCCCCTACACCCAGGAGCATTCAAATCTCAATGCTGACTCAAGGTGAAATTTGATGCTTGGGCCCATCTCTATTATAAATGTATCATTTTATTCTGCAACCTCTCAGCAGCAAGCGAGAGCAAGAGCGAGTGCAGGAACACTTCAGTGCACAAGCTGCAGTGGAGGGTGGGGGGGAGTGGTTTCACTTTGGGAATGCTGTGTTCCCTCATGCTTTGAGCAGAGGACAGGGAATCAGGTTGTTATGGCCTTTGTTCCTGGCACTCTCCCTGACTTGATGTGCTACTTGGCGCTCGTCAATCGCCCCCTCCTTGTCACCAGCTGTCAAATGGTGCTGCTACCTACCTCTTGGGGTGTGGTAAGGGTCGACTGATGTTTGTAAAGCAGTTTGAGATCCTTGGCTGAAAGGTGCTTAATTACCTACAAAGTGTGGTTACTATAGATAATTTGCACCAATGGGGGGTGGCCCCTGGCAAAAGGAAAAAAGCCCACTTAAGGCCAAATTCTCCTTTCACACCCTCACTAGCATTCCTCTATCTTCGTCACACTGCAGAACTATACTGCATTGCACGGAACAAGAACTGGCATTTCTATAGTGCCTTCCATGCTTGGATCTCAAAGCCGTCTATATTCTGGGCTAGTTCCACGCGTGGCCCTCTTAGCAACAGAGCATGGGAAGAAAACAATTCATATGATGGGTAAGAGATCCACACCGTGGATCTGAGACAAGAACTTACTTTAATTGTTCTTCTTGGGTAGGGTGACCAGATGTCCCGATTTTATAGGGACAGTCCCGATATTTTGGGCTTTTTAAAATATGGGCTCCTATTACCCCCCACCCCCATCCCAATTTTTCACACTTGCTATCTGATCACCCTATTCTTGGGGAGATCATGTGTGTCTTCCCAGTACATAAAATTAAATGTTTCAACTAAAAATGCTTCTTGTGAATGCTTCCTATACTAATTTTATTATTCAGAATAACAATCTGAAATGATCATTATTTGCACTTTTGAATCAACTTAGAGAGCAGAGCATCAATTACAGAGCTTTCTTGTGGTTCATAATGTGTCCTGGAGGGCTCCAAATATTAACATATTTCATTCTTCACAATCTGGATATCTTGCTTGGTTATTCTAGAATACCAGAAAAGAAGAAAAGAAGAGTTTTAGAAAATATTCCTTAGGTGACATTTAGGATTTTTGTCTAGCCAAATAGAAAAAGGGTTGATTTTCTAAAAACGGTGTTCAATTTTCCATTCAAAATGTGTGCATTATTACACATCTAAACTGCATACAGAATTAGCATAGTAGCCAGTTATATGCATAATTGGTTATTTGTATGCACAATTAGCCAATTTGAAGTTAATGCTGCTAATTTAATGTACAAATTAAGCATACAATGGTGCTTTTTGTGTGTTTAATTACATAAAAATCGGTCAAATTGCTGACATCCTGTTCAAAACTGGTGAAGCCAAGTCTGTTTGTTATTAGCTTCCATGGGATGTAAAGCAGGGCAGAATTTGGCCCAGTGAGACCATAGAAAAATATTGGAGTGGGAAATACAAGGAAACTGCAGTGGGACTCACTCCGCTCTGAAAACATTCTGGCAACTTGACCATTTCAGAAAGCACAATTTCCCTATCTTGATTATCACTACAAAAGTTTTTTTTCTCCTGCTGACAACAGTTCATCTTAATTAATTAGCGTCTTAGAGTTGGTTGGGCAACTCCCACCTTTTCATGTTCTCTGTATGTGTATATATATCTCCTTACTATATGTTCCATTCTATGCATCCGATGAAGTGGGCTGTAGCCCACGAAAGCTTATGCTCAAATAACTTTGTTAGTCTCTAAGGTGCCACAAGTACTTCTGTTCTAATTTCCCTCCTGGTGAACAGCCACTATCAGGCAGATGAGGTGCAACATCTAACTGTGAGCCAATGTCTAGCTGACAAGGCATCCAATTGTGGTAACTGCAAAGGGCAATCCAAGCACAAGGCAGCATGTGTATTTTGCTAATTTGTTTAAAAATCCAGCCCAAGAGTTTTTCCTTAATTCAGTCAGAAAAGTGCAATGCAATTGGGGCCAGTTGGGAAGTCTCCTCCTCCCCTCTCATTTTGGGGCCATTCTGATTTTCTAGAGTCCAGCCCAGCTGAGCTGGCTGGATTCAGCAAGAGCCCTGGATTAACTCACAGAGTCAGTGTGTTGTGTTGTTGCTTCCTCACATACGCAGCATTACATCAGCTCTCGGTGTGTCACTGCAATGGGCTAGAAAGGGGCTAGAATGATTCTGGGCATGGCCCAGAGTGAGGGGCAGCATGCCAGCTGCACTGCCCCAGGAGATGCTGGGACCCAGACTCCCCGCTGATGCGCCCGTTACCTGCAGAAAGTGATTACCCCCTCACTGCTGGCCTAGCTCAGCTACTCGGGCAAGTGAGAGAGGGCTGGAGCCCACCCACCCCCGGGGGAGAGAGGGAGGGAGTAGCCCCACTGGCTCCTATGTGGCTGGACCCGGCAGCCTGGACAGGGTACAAAGGGGGGTTCTTACCTGAGTCACAATCTACTGCCAAGAGATGAAACTGCCCATGTGCTAGAGAGGCCCCGACTCAGGAGCCACTCGGGAACATCACCGTTTGCCTTTAGGTTGGGCTGGGACAGCCCGGGAACCCTGCCTCCTTCCCCGCCCTGCTCTGCGCTGTCATCCTAGGCAGAGCGCTCAGCACCAACCTGGAATCAGCTGTGCATGAGCAATAGCCAGGGCATGACCTTACCTTCGCCTCTCGCAGAGCGCACACTCATTGCTGTAGGTGTTCCCATCAGTCCCGCAGACAGGCCTGTAATTCAAGGGGCATGCTGGTGCCAGGGCAGCGTGCTCACATGCCGGCTGGAAAGACAACAGTGATGTAATTCCTGCAGTGTTAGTGTTGCAGCGATCACAGAGCCCCTGTGCGGGTGACAACTTCCACTGTGCCAGGGATGTGGCATAGAATTATTCTTGATCCCCGGGGGATTCCCTGGGATGGCTGAGTGCCTGAGCTCTGGCAGGGGGTCCTGCATCAGCAGGTAGCTGGAACTATTTGGGGGATGGGCAGCACAAACTATGTCTGCGGTGGGAAAAGTGAATGGTGGTGGCAGGGCAGGGGCTGTATGAACTGAATTGATGGGGCAGCCTGGACAGGGAGCCCTCCGCCCTCCTTAAACCCCCTCGCTTGTGTCTTCTTGTGCTTTCAGCTCTGCCCACAGTGGCGAGAAGGGTCCTCTCTCCACACGTAGGGCTGGCAGCGCTAGCAGCCCTTGTTCTCCCCACAGCCCGTTACAGAGGGCCCCTCTGCACACTTCCCCCACTGCCCTGCCCAGCGCGTTGGCTAGAGCTTGGCCTGTACAGGAGCAAGGTAGACGAGAACAGCAGGATCCTACTTACCACTCTCGGGACCCCTCCTTCCTGAGGCCCTGCCCCTGAAAGGGAAAGGACCCCATGAAACCCAAGAGCAGGACGCAGAGGAGCAGTGTAATGGACAGGCCGGTCTCGCTCACAGAGAGCAGGGGCCAGGCCAGGCCCCGGGGAGATAGCCCCGCTGAGGGGAAAGCGAGCCACGCCTCAGAGCCGGGCGTGAGCTCCGACCAGCGAGTCCGCCCGCCTCAGCCGCATGCCGTGGGTTCGGGTTCAGTTCTGCTCCAAGCCACACACAAAAATTAACCCTTCAGTCACTGGTTCCAACTGGGTCCAATCAACTTTCAATCTTAGGAGAAGTAAATTCATTCCCGCTCCCTCCCCCCGCCCCCTTCTCTCTCTGCTGCGCAGTGCGCGGCTCACTGAGGCCGTAGGGCAGGGCCGGCAGCGCCCCCAGTGGTGGAGAGCTGTCACTGCAGCAGAAGAATACACCGCTGCCTCCCAGACAGAATCTTAGGGCTGGTCTACACTGGGGGGGGGGGGGGAAATCGATCTAAGATACGCAACTTCAGCTACACAAATAGCGTAGCTGAAGTCAAAGTATCTTAGATCGAATTAAATGGGGTCCACACGGCGACGGGATCGACGGCCGTGGCTCCCCCGTCGACTGCGCTACCGCCGCCGCTCGCTCTGGTGGAGTTCCAGAGTCGACGGGAGTGCGTTCGGGGAATCGATATATCGTGTCTTAACGAGACGCGATATATCGATCCCGGATAAATCAATTGCTACCCGCCGATATGGCGGGTAGTGAAGACTTACCCATAGGATATCAGGGTTGGAAGGGACCTCAGGAGGTCATCTAGTCCAACCCCCTGCTCAAAGCAGGACCAATCCCCAACTAAATCATCCCAGCCAGGGCTTTGTCAAGCCGGGCCTTAAAAACCTCTAAGGAAGGAGATTCCACCACTTCCCTAGGTAACCCATTCCAGTGCTTCACCACCCTCCTAGTGAAAAAGTTTTCCTAATATCCAACCTAGACCTCCCCCACTGCAACTTGAGACCATTGCTCCTTGTTCTGTCATCTGCCACCACTGAGAACAGCCTAGCTCCATCCTCTTTGGAACCCCCCTTCAGGTAATTGAAGGCTGCTGTCAAATCCCCCCTCACTCTTCTCTTCTGCAGACTAAATAACCCCAGTTCCCTCAGCCTCTCCTCGTACGTCATGTGCCCCAGACCCCTAATCATTTTTGTTGCCCTCCTCTGGACTCTCTCCAATTTGTCCACATCCATTCTGTAGTGGGGGGCCCAAAACTGGACGCAGTACTCCAGGTTTGGCCTCACCTGTGCCAAATAGAGGGGAATAATCACCTCCCTCGATCTGCTGGCAATGCTCCTACTAATACAGCCCAATATGCCGTTGGCCTTCTTGACAACAAGGGCACACTGCTGACTCATATCCAGCTTCTCGTCCACTGTAATCCCCAGGTCCTTTTCTCCAGAACCGCCGCTTAGCCAGTGGGTCCCCAGCCATGGGATTCTTCCTTCCTAAGTGCAGGACTCTGCACTTGTCCTTGTTGAACCTCATCAGATTTCTTTTGGCCCAATCCTCCAATTTGTCTAGGTCACTCTGGACCTTATCCCTATCCTCCAGCATATCTACCTCTCCCCCCAGTGTAGTGTCATCCACGAACTTGCTGAGGGTGCAATTAATCCCATCATCAATAAAGATGTTGAACAAAACCGGCCCCAGGACCGACCCCTGGGGCACTCTGCTTAATACCGGCTGCCAACTAGACACCGAGCCATTGATCACTACCCGTTGAGCTTTGCTCTAATCCGAGCCTGCCACTGCGAGCCAGGTGGGGGAAGAGAAAGAACTGCTCTGGGTGGGGTGGGGATCAGGCAGTGCACCGGGCGGGTGGGAGCGGGTTGGGACTCGGACCTGCAGCTCACTCCAGTGGGGAGTGGGTTTGGAATGTGGCCCTGCCGCATGTGGGCCAGTTGGAAGGAGGAGCTGCCCAGGGGTTAGGGGCAGGGGGCTAAAGGGAGAAGGGCTGGGCAGCCTTTATCTCTGTCCTTGGGCTTGATGGGGCCAGGGAGCAGCCCACCTCTTCTCTTTCTGGGGTCCCTCTATCTCTGGGGCCCCTGCTGCCCCATGTGGTGCCTCCTGCAGGTGGCTCCCAAACTTCGCCTCTCCCCTTACTCTTCTAAGCTGGCCTCCCCCGTCCTCATGCTTGTCTCACTAGGCCGGGCTGGGCCTGTCTGGTAGCAATCCCAGGCCCATTTGTTATTCTGTTGGCTGGTTTTATAAGGCGAATAACATCACTGTAGTTTTTAAAAATATTGAGCCTAAAAAATGCTGAACCTTTGTTTTAACCAGTAACCCTAATTTGTTTCAGTTCCATTCCAGTTCAGGAGGCAGGACAAAGGTATAGGTCAGGTTCGGGTCCAGATCATGTAAAAAAATACCGGTTTGGGCTGATTCTCCGGTTCCAGTTCGGTTCTGGTTCAGCTCATGGCTCAGACTCCAGCCTTCCTGCTGGCGCTCCCACGAAGGTGCAGCGGGCTTGTACCTACACTGCCGATTGCTGTTCCCTGTCCTGTAACCTTGGCCGGCCTGCCTGCCTGCCTGCCCATAGACTGTGAGCTCCTCAGAGCCAGTGGGTTTGGAAAGTGCCAAGCACATCATGGACACCACTGGGCATCATGGGATATAAACTGGCCATCAGGAAGTTTAGACTTGAAATTAGACGAAGGTTTCTAACCATCAGAGGAGTGAAGTTCTGGAACAGCCTTCCAAGGGGAGCAGTGGGGGCAAAAGACATATCTGGCTGCAAGACTAAGCTTGATAAGTTTATGGAGGGGATTGTATGATGGGATAGCCTAATTTTGGCAATTAATTGATCTTTGACTATTAGCAGTAAATATGCCCAATGGCCTGTGATGGGATGTTAGATGGGGTGGGATCTGAGTTACTACAGAGAATTCTTTCCTGGTTGCTCACTGGTGAGTCTCACCCACATGCTCAGGGTTTAGCTGATCGCCATATTTGGGGTCAGGAAGGAATTTTCCTCCAGGGCAGACTGGCAGAGGCCCTGGGGGGGTTTCGCCTTCCTCTGCAGTGTGGGGCACGGGTCACTTGCTGGAGGATTCTCTGCACCTTGAAGTCTTTAAACCACGATTTGAGGACTTCAATAGCTCAGACGTAGGTTAGGGGTTTGTTACAGGAGTGGGCGGGTGAGATTCTGTGGCCTGCGTTGTGCAGGAGGTCAGACTAGACAATCATAATGGTCCCTTCTGACCTTAAAGTCTATGATTCTATTATTCAAATAATACACAAATCACTCCTTAGATTAACACAATATCGGCCACCACAGAGCCAAGTAATAGCTGCACAGCTACGGGGCCAAGGGCAGACATAGCCACTTGCATTTTTTAACCTTTGTTCTAACTAGCCAGTAAACAAAGGCAAGGACTTCCCATTCCTGGGCCCACTCTCCTTTCGCCATTAGATCTCTCCTTTAAACCCGCTCTCAGCAGAACCCTCCCCACCAGCAATTGCTCCTCAGCTGCTGTGCTCTTCTGTGCTAGGTTGCGAGCCCTGTGACTTGAGGCTGGTGCTGGGTCTCCCTCCCTGGTCTCAAAGGTGCTGGGCACCTTCACAGCACCGCATGGATGCTACATTCTCTGAAAACATCTGCTCAGTGTGCAGCGGCAGTCAGAACAGCTAACAATGTGGGGAACTATTAGGAAAGGGATAGATAATGAGATAGTAAATATCACAATGCTACTTTATAAATCCCTGGTACACCCACATCTTGAATACTGTGTGCAGGTCTGGTCACCCCATCTCAAAAAAGATGTATTAGAATTGAAAAAAGTACAGAGAATGGCAACAAAAATTATTAAGGGTATAGAACAGCTTCCATAGGAGGAGAGGTTAAAAAGACTGGGGCTGTTTAGCTTAGAAAAGAGATGACTTGGGGGGGGATATGATAAAAGTCAATAGAATAATGACTGGTGTGGAGAAAGTGAATAGGGAATAGGAAAGTGTTATTTACCCCTTCACATAACACAAGAACTAGGAATCACCAGATAAAATTAATAGGCAGCAGGTTTAAACAAAAGGAGGTACTTCTTCACACAATGCACAGTCAATTGCTAGGGGATGTTGTGAAGGTCAAAAGCATAGCTGGGTTCAAAAAAGAATAAGATAAGTTCATAGAAAATAGGTCCATCAATGGCTATTAGCCAAGATGGCCAGGGACACAAACTCATGCTCTGGATGTCCCTAGCCTCTGACTGCCAGAAGCTGGGACTGGACGACAGGGGATGGATCACTGTATTAATTCTCTCTGAAGCACCGGGCATTGGCCACTGTCAGAATATAGGACCTAGATGGACCCAGTATCTTATGTTCTTAAGCAACAGGAACAGCCCAACTATGAGCTGACAAACAGCATTCCAGGCCTGATCCCCCACATTACCCTAGTTCTACACTGAGTTACTGCTGAGTTCAGTGGCAGGACACCCACCTCACACTCCTGCAATCCTGTTGTGTACACATGGCAAGTGGCATAGAAGGCTCAACCTCCCCTTGCATATGGGGCTCGAGACCTAGCATACTTCCTACAGCAGGCCCTGCAAATCACAAGTTTCAGCAGACAATTCAGTGGACAAGTTTCAGGGCCCATTCTCTGGCCCTTCCTCTCCCTCTCTGCTAATAGCGGTTTTACAAACTTTAGTTCCAGGAGAAATCCGAATGCCTCCACAGCACCCTCTGCTGCCACACTGGTGTGATGCTCCTTGTCCCCGTCCCCGCCTATTCCTCTGTGTCAAGTGCCAAGTTGCCCTGACCCCTCTGCTCCTCTGACATTGTCACCTCAACCACCATGAGCCAGCCACTCATCATCTGCTTCTAAGCCTAATTCCACACAGCCCTGTTCATGGTACATCCCCATAGCCCGTCTGCCAGCCCCCTGTGCACCGTACATCCCCGTGAGCCCGTCCGCCAGCCCCCTGTGCACGGTACATCCCCGTGAGCTCGTCTGCCTGGCCCCAGTGCACGGTATCTCGCCGTCAGCTCATCCGCCAGCCCCCTGTGCATGGTACATCCCCGTGAGCCCATCCGCCTGGCCCCTGTGCACAGTGCTTTCCCTGGACCCCATCCACATGGCCCCTGTGTACAGCACATCACCCTCAGCCTATCCGCATAGCGCCTGTGCACATTACCGCCTCCTGAGCCCACCTGCATGGAATGTTAAACTGTATTATACTGTTCAGTCACTAGGTGGCACTGTATGTAAAATACCTTATTTAAGCTAACGTTAGCCATACCTGGAAGAGCATTAAAGGATCTTATAGTGAACACATCTGGTGTGCATCTTTCTGAGAAAGAAACGCTGCAGTCAGTCAATAGATACAGATGCCTGACCTGCTAGTAGCAGCCCTGCAGTCTACAGTGTACAAGAAGTACATGACATGAGGTCAAAAGTAAACTCGTGCCAGAGAACAAACAAAAGCAATAAAGCAAGAAAAGTTGCAGGCCCTCACCAACATGCCACTCTTCAATGCCTCAGAGAACGTCACTGTGAAGGTTTCTCAAAGCTGGACAGATTGGAAGCAATAATTTGCAAGATTTGAAATTGCTATAAAGTCAGAAACTGGGGATATTCAGGTATCTTCTTTAAATGTAAGCTATTGAGAAGCAGGTGGACAGGGCCGTCCCTAGCCATTTTGGTGCCTTACGCAGCCCCCGCCCCTCGCGGGGTGTGTGTGCGGCCCCAGGCTTCTGCGGGGAGGGGGGGCTGGCCCCAGGCCTCCGCAGGGGGGCTGGCTTGGGGGGAACCACCCCCCAGCATGAGCCGGCAGAGCTGGTTGGGGCCAGGTCGCTCCACTTCCCGCTGCCCAGTGAGTGCAGGGCGCCCAACCCCTGCTGCAGTCCTCAAGGGAAGGGGTGGAGGGGGGGTGGGGCGGGGGCAGAGCAGGGGCGGGGGCCATGGGGAAGAGGCAGAGCAGGGGCTGGATCAGCACACAGCTGCTTAGGGCACCAGGAAATATGCCCAAAATTTCCTGGTGCCCTACGCAGCTGCGTACTTTGCATATGGGTAAGGACGGCCCCGCAGGCGGAGCATATCCTATAAATCCTTTGACTTTACTGAGGATAGTCACACAGATGACTATGAAAGGGTTCTGGCTATCTTTGATGCATACATTATATCTCAAATGTGGTTTCCACATTTTTCCACCAGAGAATTCAAGAACAAGGGGAAAACGTTGAATGTTTTATAAGAGCTCTGCATGCATTGACTGAAAACTTATTTTGGAACTGCAAAATGTGAAAATATCAGAGACAGGCTGGTTATTGGGTTAGCAGCTACAACTGAAGACAGATTTAACCCTAGCCACAGCTATACAGATAGCAAAGCAGTCTGAGCTAGTCATACAGCAGAATAAAGGGCAGAAAAATCTGTGTGACCGAATGCAACCCTGTATTCACAGGCTACACACCACTGTAATAATCTTTGTACACAATAAGCTGAACAACTCACTGATCAATAATACCATGATGAAATGTGTGCAGCAACTTTATGTGTAAAGTTATGAACATAAGCTGAAATCGTGACTGAAGTGTGTTTACCAGACAAGTCTGGGGAGGGGATAAACAAACCAGTTTCTCAAAGACAAAGGACAAGCTGACACCTCTAGCCAGGTGTCAAGTTGATGGGCCATCCCCAGTCCCGTGGCCGTTCTTTGGCAGTTAAGGGGAGTAGGAACTGATTGATCTGCATTTTAGCAAACAAAATGGAACCTCTTTTACCACGAGACTCCTTGTCTCCATGCTCACAGCAGGAAGGAACTTGATCTAGGGGTGACCCTCAGGAAAAGCATTTCAAAGGGTGACTGGACTATAAAAGGGATGGGCAAAAACACCTCAGGGGGTCGCTCTCACGCGCGCGGGGTCTCTCTCTCTCACCTAAGACGACAAAGGAACCAGTCCTTTGGGGGCAAATCCTCACTTGAGAATTTGGCCAGCCCTGTTGCTGGGAACCTGTGGTAAGAATTTTACTTTGAACCAAGTCTAGTTTATTACGTTTTAGCACTAGAAGCATTTAATCTTTATTTCTCATTCCTGACTTTAATGCCCTATATTTGTACTCGCTTAAAATCTCTTAGTAGTTAAATAAACTTGTTTTAGTCTTAATCAAAACTTAAAACAGTGTTGTAGTTAAACTGAATGGTTTGGTAACTCCAATTAAAGTAGCAAGCCATTGTACATTGACCCCTTCCAGGGCCAACGGGCCGCTAATATTTGAACTGTCTAGGAGAGGGCCAGACAGAGCAGAACTCACGTTTTGGGAGAAAGTCTGGGACTGGGAGTGTGTTGGGGTCACCCTGCAGGCAGTAACCAAGGCTGGTGGAAGCCAGAGGGTGACTGACGTGTGGCTGGCAGGCTGGAGCTACACACAGACACTCAGGTGTGACCTGCAGGGTGTTTGGGAGTAGCCCAGGTTGGGAGCAACAGCAGCAAAGCATTGTGAGACACCCACGGTGACAGGGCAGGTGGTGACAACCCCTCACTAGTCTGGATTGCACCCCGGACTGCGATATCCTGAAACTAGTTTAACATCCAAGTGGCTATTTACGGCTTCTAAAAGTCATTATCACAATACCCTGAGGCCAGGAGAGAAAACTCCCAGGCTTGGAGGGACAAATCCCAGCCCACATGCACAAGGTGGGGAAAAGTCATATCTGAGGAGATGGTGCATGTGCAGCCAGAGGCACACGGTGAGATACATGCATAAAATATGGACATTTTGCAGTTCTTTGTTGCACCAACGCACTCAGGGAGTTATGGACAATAGAGATTCATTGTTTCTGGGATCTATCACTTGTCTGGACAGTGAAATTGAGTATTCATGGCAAGACTATTGACTTTAAAACTGACTCAGGAGCAGAGGTCACAGTCCTCTCAGAAGGGATTTACAATCACCTGCAACCCCTCCCGGAGCAGGGGCCACCTCACACAGCTCTGAATGGCCCTGCGCTGTTCTGAACGGCAGGGGCCAATTCACCACAGAAACAACTCACAAAGACACAAGCTGGGCATTCAGCTTGCCTGTGATCAAAGGATCAAAGACCAACAACCTTCTCAGTCGCAGCGTGGGAGCCATGATAGACCTAGTGAGAAAAGTGGAAGAATTCAACCGGGGATTTGATGTCATTGACTTTTGAAAAGAGATCCAGTACAAATCAAGTTAAGGGACAATTCTGAACCAGACAGTATACAAATACCCCTACCAGACAGACCTTGGAAGAGACTAGCTGCAGATTTATGTGAATTCAGAGGACATCATTGTCTGCTTGTTGGGGAATATTTGTCCAGGTATATAGAAATAGCGTACTCGAAAGATAGAACATGCACAGTGTTATTGAGAAACTGAAGTGCCATAGGCACTGACTCTGTGGGTGCTCCGGGGCTCAAACACCCACTGAAAAAAATAGAGGGTGCTTAGCACCCACAGGGCCAGATTAGTCTTTTGTGGGCCCCAGCTCCCGGACCACGAACCCACCTAGGGTGACCAGATCACTGACAGGAAATATCGGGATGCGGGGGGGGGTGGGGGGGGCAAAAAAAAAAAAAAGCCGTTTTGCAGGTGCCGGGGGAATTAGCAGGCCCTGGCCGCGCCACAGCCCCGCCCCCCCTCAGGGCCCTGGGCACATGCGGCACATCCCACCGCCCCGCGGGGAAAGAGCCGCTGGAGCTAGAGGCGCGGGGCTCCGGACCCCGGCAGCAGCGAGGGAGAGCAGCTCAGGGCCGAGCGAGTGGCCACGTAAAGTTTATCGGCTGGGGGGACGGGACCCCGGCCGGCTCCTCACCCTGCACTGTAGGGGGGTAGCGTCCCCGCCTCATGCCAGCATGTTTCGTCGGCCGCCGCAGGCCAGGTTAGGAGCCGAGTCCCTTCCTCCCCCCTCGTCCTGGCTCCTCAGCTGAGCGGCATTCCTCCTCCCTCCCTCCCAGGCTTGCAGCTGGAATGCCGGCACAAGCCTGGAAGGAGGGGGTGGTGGCCGGCTTCCAGTTCCTGGAGCTGGTGAGTACGGGCACCGGGCGGGCAAGGGGGGCCTGGCAAGGGGGCTGCTCCCCCAGGAGGGTGACGAGGGGGCTCAGCTGAGGAGCCAGGACGAGGGGGGAGGGGTGGACACTACCCCCCTACAGGGGCGAGGAGCCGGCCAGGGTCCGCCCCCAAGCCAATAAACTTTACATACGCCACTCGTGCGGCCCCGAGCCGCTCTCCCCTGCTGGGGTGCGGAGCCCCCCCGTCGCCCTCCTGGGGGAGCAGCCCCCTTGCCAGCCCCCCTGCCCGCCCGGTGCCCCTACTCACCAGCTCCAAGAACTGGAAGCCAGCCACCATCCCCTCCCTCCAGGCTTGCCGCTATTACAGCAACAAGCCTGGGAGGGAGGAGGAATGCCACATGCATGGGTAAGAAGTGGGGCCAGGGCGGGGATTTGGGGAGGGAGCCAATGGGGGAAGGAGGAGGTGGAGTCCGGGGGGGGCGAGAGCCCTCCAGGGAGGGCAAAATTGCTCGTTTGTCCAGTGTCCCGACCGCACATCGGTCGGGACGCGGGACAAACAAGCAAATATCGGGACAGTCCCGATAAAATTGGGACATCTGGTCACCCTAAACCCACCCCTGCTCCACCTCAAGGCCCCGCCCCTGCTCAGCCTCTTCCCCCTAAGGCCCCACCCAGCGCTCCACTCCCGAGGCCCCACCCCTACTTGGACTCTCCCCCCTGAGGCCCCCCCATGCTGCATACTGAGGCCCTGTCCCCCGCTTGGCCTCTTCCCCCCAAGGCCCCGCCTGCTGCTCACATGGGGTGGGGAAAGAAGGGAGAGAGGGCGGAGAGGAGTGAGCCGCGGGTGGGGCCTTGGGGGTGGAGCAGCAGGCAGGCACTGGGGAACCTTCTGGGTGTGGGCCCGGCCCCACAGCACTATTGGTGCCATTGTAAACCTGGTACTGAGCACCCTGAGCCACAGTGTTGCTGACAATTTCATCCAGAAAGCCTCCGTGAGACGTAATGGCTTTAAACTGGGACGTTAGTGAAGGCAGCTTGTAGGTGAGTACAATGATTTTAATATACTGTAATTCATTATAATTATGCAGTTCATTACTATTTTAATAATGATTACATTGTTAAGATGCCAATGATAGACACATTCAATAACTAGAATATGAAAGAAGTGTATAAATATGCTGAAAATAGCCTCCCCCCAAACACACACACACACACACACACACCTCTTCAAAAGCACCCACCAGCAAAACCAAAAGTCAGTGCCTGTGTGAAGTGCACTTTTACTCATGGCAGTATTCCAGAACAACTAGTGACAGACAATGGACCACAATTCACTGCCCCAGAATTTAAGTCCTTCTGAATGAAATACGATTTTGATCATATTACTAGCAGCCCACATTACCCACAAGTGAATGGAGAGGCTGAGAGAGCTGTATAGACAGCCAAGAAAATCCTACAGCAGGAAGATCTATTCCTTGCTCTTCTGAGTTGAAGATCAACACCAATAGCAGCTACTGGATATAGTCCAGCACAACTCCGGATGAGAATACAACTCAGAAATAGATTCTTTTCCAAAGCTGGAACTGTATCTCCAAAGTGGCCAACCATGAAGACAGTAGTCATACTGGATAAAAAGGCTAATAGAACTTATGAACACTTTTATAACAGACGTCACTCAGCAAAAGAGCTGCTGGGTCTAGAACCTGGTGACCTAATTCGTGTCAAATTTATATGGGGGAGAAAAAGGATGGACAACTCGAGCTGTCGTGAAGAAAAATAATTCAGTATGTGATTGAGACCAACAATAGAGCTCAACAGAAACTGACATCGATAGTTTGTTCCTCAGAAAGAACAATCAGAGCAAACTCTACAGGTGGATGCAGAACAAGAGAAGGACAACGACTTAAGGATTCTAGACCGACTACAGAAAGGCGTTGCAACAAATGGACAGCCAAATGACCAAGTTGTTATGCATTTGGATTATGTAATTTAAAAAAACAGTACAATCCAGAGACACTTAGACTGCTACCTACTGATCTACAAAGATAGCGGAGATAGTGTAAATACTGAAGAAAAGTAGAACTTAAAGGGGAGAAGTAATGGAATGCTAATCGGTATGATACTCTTTAACCACTAGGTGGCGCTGTGTACAAGACCTTATTTAAGCTACCCTCAGTACATTAAAGGACCTTACAGTGCACACACGGGGTGTGTATCTCTCTGAGAAGTACACTCTGCAGTCAGCCTACATCTGATACAGAAGCCTGACCTGCTAGGAGCAACCCTGCAACCTACAGTGCACAAGTACATGACAGCCCCCGAGCACTGACATGACCCCTGTGCACAGTGTGCCCCCCTAGGCATCTCTCATTGCCATGGGGCACAGTACATCCCACGGAGCCCATCCGCACAGCCCCTGCACGTGGTATGTCCCCCTCGGCCCATCCGCACAGCCCCTGCACGTGGTATGTCCCCCTCGGCCCATC